>NC_060130.1:337414223-337718207 GCF_021461395.2 Schistocerca americana
ATATCAAGTCATACGAAAAACAATGTTTATTTTATATATACTCTATGCTATGATACTTTGTAAAGGTATTTTTTCACAGCGTGTAAATTATAGTACCATAATCATCAAATGCTGTGGAACTACACAGAGATATATTCACGTATGGAGTCAGCCCCGTCTGGCGCTGGGTTCTGCAGCACACTACTGAAAATTTTCATTGATTCGTTACCCCATTCACTCACGGAAATGTTGGGCAACAGGAAAATTCATTCCTGATGCTATAAATAGAGTCACGCTCCACGTACGCGTTAGCATTCACGTCCCATGCGGGGATGACTCTACTTCTTCCAAGAATCGTTTTCATTGTAGCTGCATACTAACGTCAGTTGATCCTGGTGAGTTCAGTAAACAGGAACTACGTGATATTTTAGATAATAGCGCACACATCCACACTCGAAACAGGAAGACTGATACATTCCATCAACATTTCTAATAAGGTAAACTCTGACATCCCAGCATGTTTCGTCCGTTATGCGGCTGCATGGTATCTTGATGCCACTATCACTTCGGTATGAGTGGCACCAGTATTTTGGCCTCTCTAGTCGTTATTTAACGCAGCCTGTTCAACTGTGGGGTTGAACATAGCTTACTTAACCATATCATTATCAATATTATTTCTTCTTATTACCGGCTGAAAACCCACATACGCTCTAGTGACGACATGACGATTTATGGTACAATCTGAAACAGGTCGGATGAAGACTGCTACCTCTGATTTGTCTCCTAGTGATACTATTTCCGCAAGTGCCTGCTCATCGATTGGAACAAGCGATTGATGTGGCGCAGTGGCTAAGACAGTGGACCCATATTTGGGACTCATATTCCAATCTGATGATCCACATTAGGTTTTCCACTGTTTCCCATTATAGCTTCAGACAAATGTGCAACGGTAGCTATAAGCGGATGCAGCTGATATCCCACCACCTGCTAGTATAACACAGGGTGTATCAAAATGAACTTTACAACTATAAAAATTCACATAAATTTATTGATAGAATATATAGAGCTGGGCTTAGAGTTATTTTGTAGGGAACACGTCAAGTTTTCTTACCTTCAACTAAAGATGTTGTATATGGCTTCCGTTGGTTATCCTGCGAACATCCCATCGGAAGTCAATTTCTTCCCTAACTCGCTGTAGCATTGCAGGTGTAACTTGCTCAGTGGCGGCGTAAATTCTTGCTCTAAGTTCAGGTAGTGAAGCCAGCACAGGAGGCACAAACACGGCATCCTTTATGAATCTCCGTAAAAAAAATCGAGTGATGTCGGGTCTGGGGAACCTGGGGGCCATGCAATTGGCGCACCACGGCCAATCCATTGAACTGGAAAGGGGCCACTGAGAAAATACCAGACGATAGCCAGGTAGTGGGGCGGTGCACCGTCTTGCATGGAGTGAACATTTCGTTCTTCGTCATCCTCTTCGATCTGTGGTATCAAAAATTGTTGTAACATATTCATGTACACAATCCCATTGATGGTTCTCCCACGGAAAAAAAGGGGCCGCACACTTTGTTCTTGCTCAGTGCACAAAAAACGTGCAGTTTAGGGCTATCACGAACATTTTGCAATGTTTGATGTGGACTTTCACTGCCTCATTGAAAAGTCGACTCGTAAGAAAAGATGATTTTGTCCAAGAAATGTTCATCCTCATATAATCGATGTAACATATCTGAACAGAAGTTCTTGCAAGCAATTTTATCAGTGTCTTTTATTTCTTGTACGATCGTCAATCCGTACGGTTTCAAATGCAAACCGTCTCCCAACACACGACAAACAGTCATATGTGGTATCTACGGTTCGCGAGATACGCGCTGGGACGATTTCGTAGGGCTGTTGACAAAACGTTGTCTCACTAGCTCAACGACGTCGTCAGATGTCCTTGGACGACCTGGCGATTTCCCCTATCTTATCGAACATCCTGTTTCTACAAAACATTTATGCCACTCATAAATTGTAGGCCTACTTGGAGCTTATTTAGCGTACTTGGTATGTAAATTACGCTGGACTGTTATCGTCGATTTCGATTTTTCAAAGCAAAGCACAGCTAGCACGCTTGGGTCCAGTGAAGGCAGCCATCTTTAACGCATCTGCCGCTAGCGCGCCTTACGGTGCGATTCGGCACTAGCCAACTACACGAGACGAAACATGATATATTTCCCTACAAATTCACACTACAATTACCGCTGTAGGTCCTATGAATTAATTTATATGAATTTTCAAAGCTGTCAAGTCCTTTTTCAAATACCCTGTACAAGCTTGTGTTCCATATCTACAGAGTCCATTGTGATTAGAATGTAGCATAATCCTTCCTTGATTTCGGCAAGGCAATGACAGCCAGTTATTCAATGTATGTTCTCCCCGTAATCAATTATTTTCATTTGGGTTGTGTGTACGGATATTTTCCTTCAGTCACTGTCGTCATTTACTCAAACGGAAGAAATTCGTGTGGGTCATCTATGGATCGTATAAACCGTGATCTGTGTCTATTCTTGTGATAACCTCTTGTGAGTTTTGTTAATGAAGCGCGGAAAACTGTGTAGACGCCGCAGTACCGAACGATGAGCGGCGAGTCTATGGCAATGCTCACAACGAGAAATTTAAGCTCATAGTGAGAACTAGCGGTAATCATTCTTCCTACGAGCAATTCACGTATGGAAATTTGGGATCATGTGGTGGTACCAGAAGTACCCTCCGCCACACACCTTCAGGTAGCTTGCTAATCATAGTGGAAGATGTTATGGAAGTCAGTCCACAAGAATAATGATTGTTAATTCAACTTACTTATTGTTTTCTGGTCCATCTCACGTCTACGCCTTGCAGGCTCTGTCTTGAAAACTATGGCTTCCTTCCCTTATAGACATTTATTACCGCATATGGAACCATGACATCATTTTGAATTCTGAAATAGGATTTCAAGTACGATTGTGAAATCCTAATAGCCTGGATGTTGCTATATATACCTGATCTGCGTCATAAAATACATCCCAGGCACTTGTACACGTCTTGGTGTTAGTATTTTCGCTCCATCAGTGTTGTTATAGAGAGATGTTTGCCCACAAGTTGGTCACTAGCAACGATCTGTGCTTTTAATGTCAACACAAAGCTATGCGTTAGTATCTAAGACCACCGAGCCACATATAAGAACTGCTGTAAGTTATGAAAAGTTTGAAAGGTAAATAAATGAGCCAGCGAAGCAGTCCCTGAATGGAACTGTGTCTAGCTGAATCCATGTCACATTCCGTCACGTTACGATGCGTAGTTCCTAATAAGGAAATTATATGATAGTAGTCTACAAACGAATTTTGGTGAACATAACCAAAGCAAATACTTACTTTATCCCCGACCTTCCTAGGCCGACCACCCGAGTACTGGTAACCGCCATCTGGGAACCGCCTGGTGCTGGCTGCGGAGGGGGTGGTGGCGGTGGTGGTGGTGGTGGGTTCGGCCGTGGTGACCCCGGAGGTGGTGGGCGGGGCCTGCGCGGCTCTGACCCCAACTGCTGCTGCTCCTGCTTCATCTCGCGCCCCGGCACCTTCTCCATTACCAGTGCCTGCAGCACACCATAAACTCGCTGGTCTCGCAACAAAATAAACATTCGCGGAAACCGTCACGTCTTCCTGGCAGGATCAGATTCTTCTTCTTGACTCCACATCTCAGTTTCACGTGGTGCTATCGGTGTACACAGTTCACGGTGATACCGTCTTATCACCATACATACCCCACTCAAGAGGGTGACATAATAATTAACTGCCGTATACGGGGTGTCTTCTGTGTATGAGCGGAAAATCAAACAGCATACGACTACAGTTGACGTTGAAAGAAATTGAAAGCTATGAACAGTTTTATTGCAATTTATAGATTATGGAGCCATCGCAACTTTCAAACGACGTGTCATATTAACATAATAGTATCTAATTCATACGTAAAATAATTACATTATACAGAATTCATGGAGGTGCCTGGCCTAAACGAAACTTTTCAATATTAAACCAACAGAAAGAGGATCGGAAGTATAGAAGTCTTGTAGTTCCCGCAGGCTTGACTGCCTGCGCTACATGACCGCTCTCTCCGAACGAAAATGTGTTGTGCGTACTCCCCACGTGTAGCCAATACTAACTAACAAGGAAACAGTGAAATCCAACATGTCGAAAGCTATTCTGAATTTTTTATGCAGCGAAATACACTGAAAGAAACGGAATGTCACATCTTTAGCTGTTACGGCACTCTATAGGTATTAAAAAGATGCGGAAAACTGCCAGATTCGTAGCTCACCAAATGGCTGCAGAAATGTGCACCCCTACCGTAGCTTCAACAGACAGTACACGCTAAATACGGCAGGTGCCTAGCTTTGATAGATGAAGCATAGTTAAACAGATAACACGCCCTATGCGATCGTAATTTGTAAAGTGAATTTCAGTTTACACTGACAGTTCTCTCTGAGACAACTGTTCACAATTGCTATTCACTAGAATTTGCAACCTATTTAATATCCACAATAATTTTCAGTTGCCTTTGTCGTATCGCTATGAGTTAACCATAATGTTAAAACAGTTTTCTGTGTGTTTCCTTCGTATATGCTTGTTAATAGCGTCTGTCTTTGTGGAGACTCCAGAGTTTCACAGCAATGGAGAATACAATAAATGTTTACAAATTTGCAAAATTAAAATACGAAGAATGTGGTATCCAGTCGAACTCACCTACTTTCCTGGAGGCCTACATATTTGTTATTTATTAGTAACGTAACTAAAATAAATACTACGACTGAAATAAATTTAAATTCACAGTTTGCGATTTTTGTAATATATTAATTTATGTCTTTGATATTCGTTTGAATGATGTCGAAATTTGGTTACAAAATCTGGAAGAAAATTAGAAGAAACAGGAAATAACTCTGACGATTCCATGAATCGTAGTTTGAAGATGATTTTTCTGATCACTGAAGTCCAGAACAAAAATCCAGTACCTATCCAGATCAAAGATAGCATTTTCAGTATTATAGCCTACATCACGTAGGACGGCGCTCCAGCGCATAGAAGTGGAGCGGTAAGGAAGCGTGGAGGGATGAGAACTGTGCATGCGCGGCAGCAGAGAGCGGGCAAAGTCCTGAACTGCGTTGCTGCGGACAACGGTCAGGGTCATTTTCCTACGCTACATCGTATAATACATTCAAATCTATGAGTGGAATAGTAGATATTGAAAGCAATTTCGATCAATCCTCATGAAAGAAATATTAATTCACATCTTGACGTTATGTCCACTGCGCCACAGATTTACTCTGCGTGACGTCGGGAGGCGAGAACACCTGACACAGCTTTATGTAGACGTGAAGTACAATTTTACAATTGTCTAACGACAACTGGTAGTCACTGCTGTTTTTCTTACACATAAATACAAGTTTATTCTCAGAAACAAAACCAGAAGAACAGTCAGCAGGCAGAATAATTATTCGAGAACCTATTCCTAAGATAACTTTAAAGCCGCTAATACCATCATTCATTTTCCAGCAAGTCTTTCTGGAGTGATTCTGACTGACCCTTCTTTCATCGAGGTAATACACTGTTGAAGTACCTCCTTCTCTTGTATCGTGAATCTTTATATGGGATGTAGTTCGTACTGCAACTATCTCACTTTCTTGAATTAAAAACTCTCTTCTTAACATATCTGTGACCAACGTCTTTTAAAATTACTTATACTAACGTAGCGCCTATCACTGAAGCCAGTTTTCTCCTACATAACCGTAACACGTTTTTGGGATGTGGGGCATTCATAATTCACATGGAGCACTTTAAAGCATCGTTGTTAAAATCATCCATTTGTGTTACAAGTTGCCTGCGATTTCGACGCTTTCCAGGCGACACGAAACCAACGTTTTCTACGGTTCCTACAGCTCTTTACAGTTCTCTTGCCGATACCATTCTCGCTGTCTGCCTGTAACTCGCTGCTAGCTACTCAAAAAGGGAATGAATATTATAGGCTGCCAGTGGCTAGTGGAGTGGGATGCGCAGAACGGCTGAAAATTGGGCTCCCTTCCTACATGACGCTGACATCAGCTATTAGTGAAGGCTATAAATTTTTTTGGTTAAACCCAGGAGGCATAAAATATTTAAAAGTTAAGCGATGTGCAAAGCCGGAATCGTCACGTAAAATTTGAATGTGAACTGTATAATGTAAGAAAGATACACGCAAAGTATGAAATATGCGCCAAAATGAAGGTCATGAAAGTATGAAAGAAAAAACTAATCGAAAGACTTAGAACTGCTCGTGAGAGTCAATCCACCGTTACTGAGGGAGATGTAAGAGACCTGGCCCTCTGAATTGAAAATGAGATGAGCGCTGCTGAGTCCCATGCTTCTTTGACCCAGTTAAAAGGATTCAGGCCATCAGATGGAAAAGAATGTCACAAAATTACGAAGTTTACTTCAAGTAATAGTGTACAAAACATGTCATTATAAGGTAATACTCTAGAGTAATTTGTAGCTGACGTGAAGACGAAGATTCTTGTTATCCCCTACTATGATGTGTATAAAGCCAACCAGTCCTGTTTCTTGCAAGAAGTGACGTTTGTAGCACAAGCTAGAAGCACAATACAGCTTTATATCTATCTTCAGGAACCTTAAGGTAAAAAAGAATCAAAATTTCCAACAAAGGACTGTTTATTTGCAAAAATCTCCTGATCAATGTAGCAAAATCTGCAAAAAACGGGAAAGAATAATTTTCAATAATGCGTCTGAAACACCTTCGTACCAGTTGCAGGAAATAATTCATTGCTTTTGTTAGATTCTTCGTCTGCTGATAAGACACCTCTGTCTTTAGGAGAACAAGGAAAGACTTAATATAACTCTGATATATCCATAACTAATAGTGTTATTCACTCGATAAAAAAATTCAACAGTGCAAAGCATTCTTTAGAAAATAGTTGGACAATGTAGTTTCCAATACTTGTTTGTCATTTCCGGCTTATCATTTGGAATACAATTTTTAAACTTTGGTCATTTGTTCATTGTCAGTTTACTTCACCATGTTTTAAGAATTTAACCATGTATGCCTGGTACACAGCACAATTGGCAGAACAATGGTCATGACCATTTCTTACCCCATCCCATTTCTGTTTAAGTAAAACCAGTAATTACTGCGAAGTGCCTTTTAACATGTGTGCCTCGTGTAAGAATGACGCTAGTTTCCGTCATCCAGTAGACATTCCACATTTTTATGACGATTAGTTAGTGGAAGGTACATGATTAAAAATCATAATAAGAACCGTGCTACAGGAATTGTCGTAAAATATCCCATGTCAACAAATTAAAGTCTAGACTGTTGGAAGTGGTTTGTAATGTAAAATCAAGCACTGCCTTCATTTTCTTTGCTGTGCTAGTCACCTGTGTAAGACTTACAACTGCAACAGCTTAGCTGTCGATGTGAACTATAAGTTTCCAAAAAATTAGTAATTTGAATCATTTTTAGTATGGTTTCATTTCTTAAATTCGCGTGTGTGCCCTTTGGACTTCGTGCCAAGCTGCGCTACGTTCTCTTGTTACGGCTGCGTCCACTTATTCGCCGATTTCGCGCTGGGCAGGAACGGCTGTACAAACCGCTGTTACAAGTGATTCTTCGTGGGGCAAAAATGGGTACTTTAACATCTCTTAAAAATACTTGTAATGTGCCTTAGCAGCTAAAATTTTGACACTGGCTTTCTTTTGGTTCAGTCTTCCCGCGTGAAAAATTTCAGGGCAGATTTCGGAATTTCGGACTGGACCATTCCCTTGTAAGATGTCTCCCGAGCATGCTTGTTCTGTTATCCTTGCGCGACTGTCTGTATCGGCAACAGATAGAGTTTGAAGAACTCCAGTAAACAAAAAACATTTAATGTTAATTATTGACTAAGCCGTTAGCCAAACAAAAAGATGAAAGACGAATAACCACCCGTGGATTACAAGCACTTTCTGCTGCCCGGCGTGTGCATCGAAGGTTCACTCTGCGTACACCGAGCGTTTCTCCTAAAAATAGTGAGGCATATTTTGTCTGGCATTTCAGCAAATAATTTCAGTTTCATTTTCGGTGTGTAGAAATCTTCTGATCACCTGATTCAGGTGGTGCCTACTGGCAACGGAAAGCATACGTTTGTTTCCAGTTACATACAAAATTATTACTAAAGGGGAATTTTACGTGCCATTAGATAGAGCGGTCACGAATTGGTCTAGTGTGATATTAGATTTAGCAGTATGTATTAAAAGGGGCAGTAAAGCATGAAGGATAACCAGTATTGATGTGGCGACTGAATAACCCTGCGCCGGCCGGGGTGGCTGAGCGGTTCTAGGCGCTACAGTCTGGAACCGCGCGACGGCTACGATCGCAGATTCGAATCCTGTCTCAGGCATGGATGTGTGTGATGTCCTTAGGTTCGTTAGGTTTAAGTAGTTCTAAGTTCTAGGGGACTGATGACTTCAGAAGTTAGGTCCCATAGTGCTCAGAGACTTTTGAACCAATAACGCTGCTGCATGACAGTACCAGGCTGTGCTGGTATGTCCTGCACACGAGGCGTGATAAGTCAGACATTGAAGACGTAGCGAACACGGATTTTACTGGCCTTCTTCATACATATCGGCAGAGTATGCAGTGCCATCTGAGATGATCACAAATCTATAAGAACCATGTGTCGCCATCTCTAATGTACAGAGGACCATCACGAATACTGGCGACTTCAGTGTATTTATTTTCTTTGAATAAAAGTGTCATTTCTGGTCGCCTCACAGTGTAGTTCTTCCAATTACCTTCTGTACAATACTGTAGCAGTTATGTTTTGTATGGTCAAAGTTTCATCGAGCTACGTTACTTCGCATATAATGCCAAAGTTACGTGGGTCTTTAAGCTTTGCACATCAGTGTATTTCCAGTATGAAGGAAATTTAATCCACATTAAAACTGAGCGATATACCTGGGTTCCACCAGCAATTTTTTCTTCAGGTTTATTGTTACGCAACAGTTAGTCTTTTTACTGCAGTGTGATACTTGTACTACATCTTGCTGCCGATTTCCGAAATAATTTGACTTCTGAAGATAAGATTACAATGTGTGAAAGTACGCTTTCCTGGCGTATAGTGCTGTTGAGATAGTTTCTTGTTTAAAACTTGGTTCTAGTGACACCTCCACCTGTTCAGACGCAAAGGGCGATCCCCCACCAAAACGAAGCTTCTGCCAGGGCCTTGTAAGGCTGGCTGACAGTGTGGCGGAGGGGGCGGCAACGCGGGGCTCAATATGGATCTCAATAGTGGCCCAACCAGATCCTAACATAATCCCGCCAGGAAGGCTGTCAACAGCACAACGCCCCATCGCCCTCATCCAGAGTGAGGCAGTTGCCACCTCTCGCCGCCTTCAATAGGGAGAGATCCGCAAATCTTGACACTGCGCCGAAAGATGATCAACTTGACGCTCGTTGAAACGTCGTGATAATTCCTCTCATCGTCTCTATTGGAAACCACGCAGCTTTTCGTCACGAAATCGTTCCTGCGTTTTCCACTCGCAAAATGAATACGGCATAACAATTCATGTAAACAGAGTATGAGAGTGTTTAGAAGAAATGGAAAGAGGCTTTTCTTAAGTGACACAATTATCACATAGATGGTCCGTTTCCCTTCTAGGGGTCCGTGGTGGCTTTGACGCTAGTGAAGATCAAAGACGCTGTTCAAATTGCCGTGTGATGTATATTCTTTTAGAGGTGTTGCTGAGCTATGAATTCCATTTTGTGGTGGAAGATGAAGTATTTCGTGTACGATACACCAACAGACGCTCCAGGCGAGCTGTTTGCCGTTTCACTGAAGCTGTAGTCATTATGCGTGAAACATCTGGTTGCTTTAAGATTATTAGACAATCATTAACGTGCAGATACCAGTTGTACACTAATGTAAACGGCTGGCATTCTCAGTAAATAAATTAAACGATATTCATCACACGGAAGCTTGAACATGGTCTCTGAAGCCCTAGTGGGGACATGGCGCAACTGTGACATTTGTGTTGCGTAGAAAGTGTTTCTTTTTATCTGTTCTAAGCACTAAAATTTTGAATAGTTAGTCTTTTTTACAACTTTCAAAATCTAGTTCACGAAATTACATAGTATTCAAAGAACTGTGACTGACGCCCGAACAACAGGGACTTACATGCATTGACAATAGACAACAGTGCATTGAGAATGACTAGCTACTAGCCGAAATCTGGATTTGCGTAATATAATCTGAAAAAGGACGACCGATTGCAGCACTCTATAATTTATAAATTTTGATCCAAGCAATACGTGTCCATACACTGACACTTGAGTAACTTCGTTATTCTCAGTACATCGCTGAGAAAAATAAATATTCTTAGAACAATAACATTTTTCTATTACTGAATTACATATCGGCCAGCACAACTAAAAATTTATGTTTTAGCACTTCGCTTCGCACCTTCAAATGATATTTATGAAAATAAGTTAACGCCGGGCGAGTCTTTCACAACTAAAGAAAAAAACGACTATGAGAGTAATTTACAGCGAGTAAAATGTCTAACATCGTGTTCACTGCGAAAGACAGAATGTTGTAATGTCCTATATAGATAACCCAAAGTTCGTTTTATTACTACATCTACAATATATCGGTAAATGATTGCCGCCCGAAGTGGCCGTGCGGTTAAAGGCGCTGCAGTCTGGAACCGCAAGACCGCTACGGTCGCAGGTTCGAATCCTGCCTCGGGCACGGATGTTTGTGATGTCCTTAGGTTAGTTAGGTTTAACTAGTTCTAAGTTCTAGGGGACTAATGACTTCAGCAGTTGAGTCCCATAGTGCTCAGAGCCATTTGAACCATTTGGTAAATGATTGTCTAGAAACATATTTTACCCAAATCAGACAGTTCCACATTCTCATTTATCTAGATTGACGGAAAAAGTGGTTTCCCCTTAGCAATATGGTCGATAGATGTCGAAAGTGACTAACTTGTCAAGACTCACGAATGCTTAAAGATAGAGGTTTCATAGCTAGGTTCTATACATTGTTTGAAATTGTCTTCGATAGAAGTACAGAGACATATTTAAACACTACAGCTTCACACAGATGAAAGTTTAAGCTTGCGATGTAGCTTCATAGAACAGCTCTTTTAGAACAGAAATAATAAAACGAAAACGATTTAGGTGCATACTGTGCACTTTGTCTGAAGACGACAACTTTCTTTTGGCACTCACAGGACCTTGAGTCTAAGAATTTAATGGTAACAATCAGTTTACCACTTAAGTTTCAAACTACTGTAAACTACAGTGTGTTGCAAAAGTATTTACGTATGTTACAAGTAAGCACTGTTTTATCTTCAGATATACCGACAAACAGAATAGGCAGCCGTATATTCGTAGTTGCCACGTCGACTTCCGCTCTCGACTATGTCTCATCCAAGGGACAAGGGAGTGTTGCGTATCCAAGAGCTATTCAAAAGGCCCCACCCCTACCCCACCCTCTCGCTATGCCAATGGCAGGGCCTCGTGTCTGCCGTCCACCGAGTGCCGTCAAGCAGCTTGTGAGTCAGCAGCTGTGAAACGCTAACATCCTCCCTCCCACTCAGACCGTCTTACAGCAAGACGATAAGACTGCAGTGGGAAGGGGGACAGTGGAGGTGTGGTGGGGCTTCGGAACGTCCTTGGCGAGGTGTAGGGCGCCTATATGCAGAGTCACGAACATTAATCTCGGGTGGCAAAACGAAAACTGTGCTCTGCGCGACTTAGTATGAACACTCGTCGCTCGTTCACTGCTTAGGAAGCTACGATGGCAGAATAAAACTCCCTTTGTCTCTGATCCAGTCTTCTTGACAATTACTTGGGTCTCCCTGCTTTTATATATAAGTTATTAAAGTGGTCATTAGATTTCGTGAATGTAGGAAAACGTTTCGCCTGATTTTGAGTAACTTTCTGGTAGTGGTGGCTGTAGACAGCTCCTTTATACTAAAATCGACTGTGTGTGACAGATAGAAATTTAATTTCTTCACCTGAGCAAAGGTGACGTGATCAATCCTTCACAAAATTCTACGTTTAAAGATCCGTTACTCTGTTGTTCTCCTTTCTTTTACCGGCGCTGTTACAATTTTAATTTAAAGTTTTTGCCAGATTATGTGAGATAATGTTTAGGATGAATGAAAATGAATCGAGATGTAGACAGAAAATTTGTTTGTGGCTGGTATACTACTGGCTGCAAAGCACGTTATTTCGCTCAGATTCATTGTCACAACCAAGTTCTTTTGTTTCATAACCACACAATATTTATTAGCTTTTGCTGCCGTTTTAGCAATGAGATTACGATATGTGATTATAGATTTTTCCGGTGTATACTGCTAGTGAGAAGCTCTCGTTTTTCCAGCCGGGTGGTGCTGTTGCAGTACGCGACGTTTCGAAGCGTGTAGCAGAGATAATCTTCAGGAGAAGTGTAGAGAAGTGACAGAAGCCACCCTGTTCATATACGGCACATGGCTGCACATACCCCAAAGCACAGTTCGCCGTGGTCATGTGCCGTAGAGGGGTGGGTGGGGCTGGAGGCAGCGTTCGAGCCTCAACAATGGCCACGTAGAGACTTTAAGGCGCCTCCTGTACCCACCCACGTCCCACTCCTCCCAGGTCCACGGCCACTACACCAGACTTGCTGCCCACAGAGCAAGAACCTGTTGCCTGCACGCAGGGAGAAACAGCAACCGTCTGTCGAGCGTGAAAAGAAGGGGGACGTTCGCAATATTTCGGTACTTCGCCAGGATATGATTACTATGAAACTCGTAGAAACGTAGTGGTTATTCAACACTTTACCTAACAGCTCTTCATTAAGAAAATAATTCTCGGTTGTTTACTCGTGGTAAATATACAGTCATTCCTTAAAATATTTAGTCAGTGTGCGAATGTAGCTACTATGTGTCCATATCCTCGATTTACTTTGTATCAACGAGTACAAGAATGACATAATAGGGAAAATGACTATAAATTCCCTTTTCCCAGTATCTACAGTCTTCATCACAGGCTTAATTTCGAGGACACTACTCTGCAGACTTGTGTATCGCGCACTGTATCTCTGGCCCTGTAAATCGTCATGGAAGTAAAATCTTGACTTAACGCTTAAAGTATCGCTCAGAGTAATTAATACTTGTATTAGATTTACTTTCTTCTATTATTTGTGCCGGCCGGGATGGCCGAGTGGTTCTAGGCGCTTCAGTCTGGAACCGCGCGACCGCAACGGTTGCAAGTTCGAATCCTGCCTCGGGCATGGATGTGTGTCATGTCCTTAGGTTAGTTAGGTTTAAATAGTTCTACGTTCTAGGGGACTGAGGACCTCAGCAGCTAAGTCCCGTAGTGCTCAGAGCCATTTTCTATTATTTATTTATTTTTCGACAGGCGTAAGGAAGAGGTAATTTTTATCTCTTTGGCTTACTGAACAAAACGATAAATCTGAAACTGTGGAAAGACAGAAATAACAGTAACAGTAACTTACAGCTAACGAAATATCTAGCAATCTAATCACTGGGTAAGAGAAAAGTCCCAAATTCTCATAGCCTTCGTAGATCACTGGAAATTATATACACAATATTTGAAAACATATGGTTTTCCATTTTGACAGTTTGATACCGTTGTGTATTGTTCTTGAAGCCAACAGAGGTCACACGCTGACTGACGTAGCTGGTGCACATAAGTTGAATCTAACTTGTTCGCCAAAACTATGAATTAATTTTTGAAAAAAAAACAAAAAAAACGCCTTTCATATGAGCATGTCTGTGAACTGCCTGAAATTCACTTCAATAAAAGTCCAGCGTAATATGTTTGAACACTATAGACGAACTTGGATGTTAACTGAACATCACGCATAGCTATTTTGTAAAAGATCGCTTTTATAGCAGCAGCAATATAGCAGTTTCAGCTGTGCTACAAACGTATTTATAGATACAAGTACGCAGATGCACTATTTTCCACAGAATTGTACTTACCAATATAGGAAGCACCCGCCGTCTGCTCTGGGCTCCGTCTCGTCCAAACGACTGCCGACAACTGACTGTGACAGGCACAAGAACTATGGAACGCCTTCCAGAAGCTCCACCCCACCCCACCCTTTTCCTATGCTGACGACAGCGCCTTGCGTCTGCCGTACATTGAGTCACTGATAACAGTCAAGCAGCTCATGAGTCAGCAACCAACGCTAAATTTCTTCCCTTAGACCTTCCAATAACAAGACCGAGCACCCGGTCGCGAATGAGCCAACGCTACAATTTGTCACATCATTGACTGTTGCTTAAAGCAATCAGCGACAAATTTCTGCAGATATCTAATAGTCCAGAATGATTCAAATGTATTATTTCCAGTAAATAAACTTTTATTTCAAGGATAAAATGAATAAATATCATTTTAAATGTAACATATACGCTCAAAAAATATTTTGTATATTCATTTGAAAATATGGCGACAGGAAATTTCAAAGCAATCATGCGAGGTGCCGGGGCAAGCAGTGTATTTAACACTAAATTCTTCTAGAATCTACATATGTAAATGATGCTCTAAGCCCCCCCTATTCTAACTCCGACTTTTGCTGTTGCACATGGATTAAAAAATATACGCTAACTGACTGTAATCAACCCTGCAAGTGGAGTAGAAAAGAGTTTGGCACCTGCAATAATTTAATTTGATAAATAAGTTAAACAAAGGAAGGTTTCATTAACGTAGTGAGAAATGATGGGTTGCTCTACCGTTTAAGAGAATGAAAGTTCTGTCCAAAATAACAATATGATTTATTAAGACTAAACACAAAATAATAAACAAAAACACATGAAATATTTATAATGCATCAAATTGGCTCAAATTGGATACTCAAACAAACGCTGTGAAGGTGAAGTTGTCCCTAAACTAGATTGTGAGGTTTATGACGAAGTGGTATGTGGAGCCAATTCCTTGCCACTCAAATCTTAAGAGAGACACACAACTAACCCCACATTAATTGCTGCTACCCAAGACAGAACAAAATTAGAAAAAGACGAACAGGCGCGCTCGGCTGAGCTCTGATTATCACCTAGAAAAATCCCTATCTGCCAGTGCTGCGGACATACATTACCAAACTGTCTTCTTAACTGCCAGAACACGATCTGGCGTACCGGAGGCGATGGCTGGTTGCTTTGACGTCCTCGACTGAAAAGCGAGAGCCGACTACTCTCTAGAGTACCCGTACATGCCGAACTCCGAACATTCCCGCCCCCACGACAGTGGCCATGGTTAAACGTTCCAATCAGCAACTCGAAAACTGGCGGAAAATTCCACTCCATTGCCGGAGCAATACCATTCCACCAATAGTGATTCTTGGCGCCAATTTCTGCGCTGATTTTGCTACGTCACGGAGCTATGCCCTAAGCAAGCCAATCACAGTTACTATTTTGCAGAAAGCGCGGGAATTATCCCGCCACAACTGCCTGGGTACAGAAGTCATTCCCACGCCTCGCTGGTAGCCCGCCAGAAAGTGTTTTCACTAAGTTTCTGCGAAGTAACGGAACCTCTAGCCCAGCTGCTACTTCAGGCCCCTCCGGGCGTGTCTTTTGACAATGTCGGCATCTAGAAAGCATTCACTCGACTCCCTCACACCCTTTCAAAATCAGCACAGCCCGCCTGTCACCGGACCACCTGGGTGACGAGAGACGCTGCGTGGGAAGTCCGCGTGTGAAGGAATAGCAACTTTCCACCGCTTGCAATTAGAGAGGAGAATCGTAAGATAGAAATATGAGAGGGGGCTCATGCCACCTCTCAATCACATGCGATTTGTCTCGTAGTTGGACATTATTAAACAGTTGAGAAGGAGATGAGGCATAGACTTAAAAATGTATCGTAAGTATAGAATTTACCTGTTCCTAGGGATGGCCTTCTCTGACTACTGTACTTTCGATCCAAGTAATGACAGACACATTATGCTAATCTGAATTTAACCAAAAGAGTTGGTGCGGTGGCTGTAGATCTTCACTGTTATTCGAAGGACCAAATTTAATATTCACGTCCAGTCATTATGATTTAGCGTTTCATGTTTTCCATAAATATTT
Source organism: Schistocerca americana (assembly GCF_021461395.2). Lineage (NCBI taxonomy): Eukaryota > Metazoa > Arthropoda > Insecta > Orthoptera > Acrididae > Schistocerca > Schistocerca americana. Next base: position 337,430,312 of record NC_060130.1, read on the forward strand.
ACAGAATAGTGGATGAATGATTCATTCAACAATGCCACGGCTGATTTCCTCAGCATCCTTTTTGAGCGGGTGCTCATGTATCTCTCATACAAATTTTTCCAACTCTGGTTGGTATGGACTTTTACTTACTCTAACGGGATAGGTTATAACCTATGGAAAATACTTTCCACTATAAATCAACTAAATTTCTGGATATTAAAAATCCTTTTGAAAAATATAAGCTCCAGGAGGCATTAGAATTTTTGGCGCACATGTCTGCAGATTGTTTCATAATTATAGACTTATCTAACAGCTGGTCATTCACTAGGAAGTTTCAGTTTCGTCTTTGATGCTTGCGAGATCCTTTTCTAAAATGGTTCAAATGGCTCTGAGCACTATGTGACTTAACTTCTGAGGTCATCAGTCGCCTAGAACTTAGAACTAATTAAACCGAACTAACCTAAGGACATCACACACATCCATGCCCGAGGCAGGATTCGATCCTGCGACCATAGCGGTCGCTCGGTCCCAGACTGTAGCGCCTAGAACCGCACGGCCATTCCGGCCGGCGATCCTTTTCTCTTTCTTTTATAGTAGGGTAGACTGATATCGTCCTCCTGATTGAACAGCTCGTCTGCAACTGCAACCAGGTCAGTCCTACTACCACTTACGGATATCTTCAAGTACCGGTGTCATCCCCCTTAACACTCAACAAACAACGTTATTCATTTTGGCACCTTCAAAGAGTATGCATTGGGAAGCGCACTGCAGCTTTCACTTTCAGACACATGAGGACACGATTTTGTGGAAGAGCTTTTGAGAGATCGTAGAGGCATTACACGCACCATTACTGTCCTAGCGTGACAAACTAAAAAGGTTGTTAAAAGAAAAATTCCATATATTGAGAGGGGTTGTTATTTACCAAAACAAGGAAGAAACAGTAAACATGGGCTCTAAAATGCGTAGCTTAAAAGCCATGAGCACTTATTCGTCTTCGCCACTGTGAAACACATCTCTTCCACTGCAAGCGCTCTGCTTTCACAAACGACTTACAGAAAGCAGAATACAAATAAGGACAAGTTCCCCAGCTCCATTCCAACGAACTGCCCGTCCTGCTTGGAAGGTATTGTTCCAACAACAAGAGGTGTGATTCATGAGTAATGGAGCACTAACTCACATCCTCGGAAATGTCCGAGAACCCGTCACACAGACATTTAATGGTTAGTGCATTGTTCGGGGAGGTGCAGTACGTTGGTTAGCTTGTTCCCCCGATCTTAGTGCCTTAAAGTTTTCGTTCTGGGCTCACCTGAAATTTTTGGTGTATGCAGTTCCCACTAATTACATAAAATACTAAGTCATCAATGCCTCCCATCGCATCCGTGATAAGCCTGGAGTTTTTCAGAGAGTACGTGGTTCCCTAAGATTCCGGACAGAAGCATGCAGTACGATGAGTGGACACAACACTGAACACTTGCTTTAGCGATGGAGAGTAAGTGGAGTTCGTATGTAACAGCAAGCAGATGAAATTAGAAGCGCTGCTGTTTCGCAGTAGCAGTGTTCTCTGCATTCTGTAGGCAGCTCGTAACAGCAAAGTGCTTGTAGTAAAGGAGATGTGTTTCACAGTAGCAAAGATGAACAAGTGCTCACAGTTCATAAGATATGGATTTTAGAGCTCATGTTTGCTGATAAATTTTGTCCTGTTTCGGTCCACACTACCGCCTCACAGAATATGGAATACTTTCTACCACCCTGTAACTTTAAGTTACATATTTATGAACAGCTTATGAAAGTAGCTTCAGCAGCAGTTAATATTAGTTTTCGCACTGTTCGCTAACATTCACCAAAGATGGATACTATGGTATGACACTCGTATTTATTTCACAGTTATAATCGTCCATGGCTAATAGGAAGAGAAGTAGCTTCTCGTTACGTATTTGAGTGGAAAGATAGGAGAATGACCTGTTCGCTCTTCAGTTTGCATACCTATGGAGGAGGGAAGTGCATGACCACAATCTGGTGATCTACATTCTCTATTGAGTCTACCCTCCACCTTCTTACACCGCCAGGACACAATTTATACCTTAATACGGCTCTGCCACACTGAGACATGGTACACATTTCATAGTTCTCCTTATCCAATTTCATGTAATAACAAATAGTGATTTTATATCATTAATACACTGTTTTTAATACTTTCAGGCCCTTCGGTCACAATTGTGAACATTAACTTTTACTGTGTCTTAGCTGCAACAAAAGTATTTTTTTTCTAATGGAAAATGGAGATACGCATTTGTGAATGTTAACCCTTTTCATCACGCGCAAGTACTGCCACTGTTGGGCATCAGTATGAAAATCAGAAAGTCAACGAAGCAGTGCGCAGCAATGCGCAACAGTGTACACCAGCTCGTGACCACCAGAGTACACGGTGTGGTTGGTTCGCTATATTCTAGAATAATATTGAATATTGTTATTGTTATTTTGAATTATAGTTATTGAATTTTCATTTTATTATTTATTACAACAAATAATATTTCGTAATTAGTTATTTTAGTCCATAAAATGAAGCCAAGTGGACAAAGCATGTATTGGAAACGGGTACATACTTTTGTATAAATCTGACATCTAAAGTCATTAAAAAATCACTAACAACATTACCACGTAAGGAAATATTTTCTTTCTTCCTGAAAAATTCAGGGCTGAAAGGGTCAATCACCTGATATTTAGCCATTCTCTGCGAGGCGGAAATTGTATAGTGGTGGAGAAAAAATGGGTAGCATCTGTTTGTGGTGAATTTAATGTAGTTCAATTTTTTGCGGGGAAACATTTTCGTTAGAGTCTGTGGTTTTCGATTCATTCCAGAAATACAAAAAAGTGATCTTCAAACGCTCCACAAACACAACGCTCATATCTCACTGGTCAGGATAATTAATGTTATGGCATACTTCCCCTTCCACTGCACAAAAACATGCGACTACAGGAAATTTTTCAACTGACTGATCTTTTTTGGTCTCCTTTGACTAGGCTAAATGTTAAGATCGTTCAGAATATTGGTGAACAAACAGACTTGTAAGCATCCCAAGAGTAGCCAAATTTTCGATTTAGTCCTGAAATACCTACAACAACGAAGAAGAGGGTGAATGCCACAGACGCTGAAATAAAGACATCTATTAAGGTTCATACCTACTGTGTGAAAGGGGAACACAACAATGCCGATAACCATCTTTGTGTAAGGGTTTTACTAGAATTGTTTTTACCTCTACTATATATAAAATGTATTGTGGCAGACGACAACTGTTTAATTTAGGAGTCTCTAATTAAAACGATTCTGGATGCTGAAATATATACTGTAGGTACTACCACAGTCAACAAAAACGGCCTCCCAGACATTAGGAAGAAAAACTGCAAACTTTAGGGAGATCAGTTCAAGGCTCAAATAAGAGATTCTATCGCTGCGGTAAAGTGGTAAGACGCAAGATCAGTAATTGTTCTGTCTACAGTCATATCTCCTAAGGACGTAACATTTGTGTCCCGAAATCGAAAAGATCATACGCTCTGTATCTTAGCCTATCCAAGTGCCATAAATCTGCACAACAGAGGAATGGATAGCGTGTATCTCTTCGATCAGAAGCGAACTGTATGAAACTGGGTGGCGACGTCTAAAAAGATGACACCGAATTTTTTTTATTTTCGAGTTGATTCTGCCGTTGTGAATGTATTCACAAAGCACACAGCGGAGAGCTTGTTGATTCTGCCATTGTGAACGTATTCATAAAGCACGCAGCGGTCACAGAAAGCGGAGAGCAGCTAACATTCCGCTCACAATTATTGCTCTCGGGACTCTCATCACGGAGACGATAAGGGCGTTCACCTCGTAACACTATTATCGATATCATCTACACTTGTCTTATTTAACTTCGTTGTTCGGTTTTATCTAATGTGACTTCCGTATCAACAAGCACTTTGACGTCACATCTGTGTAAATGCTTTATTCATTATTTACGTCAACTGGGTTGGTCTATGGATGTAAGTTTAAAAATAATATTATATAAACAAATATAAATGTTAAAACTGTACTTGAAATACTGGTTCATGCATAGGAAAAGTCGGTTTGTCATCAAGTGAAACTTGGAGGGAAGATCCTCTACAACGAAACTGGCATGGCGTGAATTAAAAAGGTGGATTTGATGGTTGATCTGCTAGGCTCTTTTGTGGCAAGAGTTAGTTGGTGGCTAGTAGGCAAAGTGTTCACATTTTGTGAACTGAACGAGGCAAAGAGAACAGCAAGATTATATAATATAAACTTGGATGTGGAAGTAAGATATTTTTGCCGCCTTTCTTCAATAGCTGCTGGAGGTCGACACTGTTACCACCTACGTCTGAGATTATTAGCTGAGTACTGTATAGCTGCGTAGACCACTTATGCAGTTTATTTTTCATTAATACGTTCGTGGTCTTTAAATTTCGTGCTGGGCATCTGTATTTTATCTTTAGTCATTTACCTGGACAGGGTCATATCCCAAGTGCTACGATATTTGCGAGTAACCTGTTTTATTGACCTGAAAAGTCGTTTCAGTAAACTTTCACGACGATTAATAAACTTTGTGGAGTAGTAAGTTTCGTTATTATTCAGTGAGCATAAGTTTGGAAGTACTTCACGTATTTTTCATAAAAGAATAGTTAAAGTTTCAAATGGCTCTGAGCACTATGGGACTCAACTGCTGTGGTCATAAGTCCCCTAGAACTTAGAACTACTTAAACCTAACTAACCTAAGGACATCACACACATCCATGCCCGAGGCAGGATTCGAACCTGCGACCGTAGCGGTCGTGCGGTTTCAGACTCTAGCGCCTTTAACCGCTCGGCCACTCCGGCCGGCAATAGTTAAAGTTTCACCAATTTACAGCTGCTTAAGAAAGATTTAAAATAGTCAGCTTGAAGATCGTTCGCATTGATATCTCAGTACAGTATTACAGTTACCTGGAAAAACCGTGATGATTCATGAGTGTTACTAACTAGTAGACTTTGAGGAGCCAGCATAAGGATTAATTTTTGTGCGTGACTGGAAGTGGCTCAAATGGCTCTGAGCACTATGGGACTTCACTGCTGAGGTCATCAGTCCCCTAGAACTTAGAACTACTTAAACCTAACTAACCTATGGACGTCACACACGTCCATGCCCGAGGCAGGATTCGAACCTGCGACCTTAGCGGACTGGAAGTAACAGTGTTTACAATTTCATGTGTATATATTGTTTCTCAAATTGTGTTTTGGCTAAGATGCTCCGGCTTGATCTGAGTCTACTGATAGATTAGTTTCTGCGTCCTCATGCTAACTGTTGAGCTAGATTTGAGTTTCATACTACAACTACAGCATTAATGAAGTGTATTTGCCAATTCACTAACATTCGTGTACTATAACAATCAACGGGCTACAAATATTCAAACTGTACTAGATCCAGGTACTGCATGTTCCATCTGAGCTAACAGCGTTAGAAAGTGAACGCTCCTTCAGAATTCAAATAATAATCGCAATAGAGAAGATCACCTGATCACCTGAAAATCTTTTCAGTTACAGTAATTTCCAAATATTAAGCTGACAAATGCTCCTCTCCCCCAAGTTAATATTGCTTCATCATTAGTAGTTCTTTACCTATATTATTCATAAACTTTCTGCTATAATATACAGATAGTAAGTGTAAGTGAGTGATAGTTGATGCAAAATGGGATAATATTCCTTTTGTGTTATTCATGCCAAGCTACCGTTACATTACTTTCTAAATTGCGCTACTGCCTTATATCTTATTCGCAAAACATGATTTCTATATCAATTAAAGTCAGTCCCAATAGCTAACCTTCTTTATCGCCATGTTAGTACTTGGTACAACTTTGCCTAATTACGGTGGCAATTATATAATGTCTTTTGTTGAAATACATAATGACACCAATCTGTATCAACAGTTACTAGCAGCAAACACTTATGCCTTTCATTTGACAGGTAATTTCAAGAGATTTAGTAACGACTCTTTGCAGCTTCAAGGAGCTAATAAAACTTTTACAGACTACCAAAGTAATGTGTCGTTATTTATTGACAAACTTGAACTACTTTGTAACAGTTCTTTGAAATGAGATTTTTACCATTTTTCTAAATTATCATCTCCAGGATGAGTCAGGAGGAAGGGTACATGCTTTGAGAGGTTATGCTACTGGTGATTCTTAAAAAACCTTCAAATGAACATATGCCCTTTTCTTAACCGTACATCGACATCTACATCTACGTGGTTACTCTGCTATTCACAATAAAGTGTCTGGCAGAGGGTTCAATAAACCACGTTCAAGCTGTCACTTAAATTTTTCTGTGCGAGCCCTGACCTCTCTTATTTTACCGTGAAGATCATTTCTCCCTATATAAGTTGGGGCCAACAGAATGTTTTCGCAATCGGAGGAGAAAACTGGCGATTGCAATCTCATCAGAAGATCCCGTCATAACGAAAAACTCCTTTGTTTTAATGATTGCGACTCCAATTCACGTATCATGTCTGGGGCACTATGTCCCCTATTTCGCGATAGTAAGAAACGAACCGCCCTTCTTTGCACTTTTTCGATGTTATCCGTCAGTCCCACCTGATGCGGATCCCACATCGCACAGCAATACTCACGAATGGGGCGGACAAGAATGGTGTAATCAATCTCTTTCGTAGGCCTGTACCACCTTCAAGTGCTCTGAAAATGAATCGCAGTCTTTGGTTTGCTCTACCCACAATATTATCGATGTGATCGTTCAAATTTACGTTATTTGTAATTGTAATCCCTAAGTATTTAGTTGAATTTAGAGCCTTAAGATTTGTGTGACTTGTCCCGTAATCGAAATTTTGCGGATTTCTTTTAATGCAAATGGCTCTGAGCACTATGGGACTTAACTTCTGAGGTCATCAGTCCCCTAGAATTTAACACTACTTAAACCTAACTAACCTAAGGACATCACACACATCCATTCCCGAGGCAGGATTCGAACCTGCGGCCGTAGCGGTCGCGCGGTTCCAGACTGTAGCGCCTAGAACCGCTCGGCCACCCTGGCCGGCAACTTTTAGTACTCAGGTGAATGAATTCACAATGTTCTTTATTCGGGGTCAATTGCCACTGCTCGCACCATACAGATATCTTATCTAAATTATTTTGCAATTCGTTTTGGTCATCTGATGACTTAAGAAGACGGTAATGACAGCATCATCTGCAAACAATCTAAGAGGCCTACTCAGATTGTTTCCTATGTCGTTATTATAGATCAGGAACAACACAGGGCCTATAACACTTCCGTGGGGAACGCCGGATATTACTTATGTTTTACTCGATGACTTTCCGCCTGTTACTTCGAACTGTGACCTTTCTGACAGGAAATCACGAACCCAGTCGCACAACTGAGGCGACATTCCATATGTACGCAGTTTGTTTAGAAGACGCTTGTGAGGAACGGTGTCGAAAGCCTTCTGCAAATCTAAAAATATCAATTTGACAACCCCTATCGATGGCACTCATTATTTCATCAGAATAAAGAGCAAGTTGTGTTTCGCAAGGACGATAATTTCTGAATCCATGCTGAGTATGTGTCAATAAATCGTTTTCTTCGAGGTACTTCATAATGTTCGAATACAGTATATGTTCCAAAACCTTACTGCAAATCGACGTTAGTGATATGGGCCTGTAATGCAACGGATTACTCCTACTTCCCTTATTGGGGCCGGCCGCGGTGGCCGTGCGGTTCTAGGCGCTCCAGTCCGGAGCCGCGCTGCTGCTACGGTCGTAGGTTCGAATCCTGCCTCAGGCATGGGTGTGTGTGATGTCCTTAGGTTAGTTAGGTTTAAGTAGTTCTAAGTTCTAGGGGACTGATGACCACAGCAGTTGAGTCCCATAGTGCTCAGAGCCATTTTTGAACTCTTATTGGGTATTGGTGTGACTTGAGCAATTTTCCAGTCTTTAGGTACGGATCTTTCTGTGAGCGAGCGGTTGTATATAATTGCTAAATATGGAGCTATTGAATCAGCATACTCTGAGAGGAACCTGAGTGGTATACAATCTGGAACGGAGGCATTGGCCTTACTAAGTGATTTAAGTTGCTTTGTTACACCGAGGATATCTACTCCTATGTTACTCAGCGTGGCAGTTGTTCTTGATTGGAATTCAGGAATATTTTCTTCGTCTTCTTCCGTGAAGGTTTTTCGGAATACCGTGTTTAATAACTCTACTTTAGTGGCACTGTCATCAGTTACTTCGCCGTTGTTGTCGCGCAGTAAAGATATTGATTGCGTTTTGCCATTGGTGTGCTTTATGTACGACCAGAATCTCTTTGGGTTTTCTGCCAGATTTCGAGACAGAATTTCGTTGTGGAAATTATTAAAAGCATCTCGCATTGAAGTACGCACTATATTTCGAACTTCTACAAAACTTTTCCATTGTTGGTGATGTTACGTCCTTTTAAATTTGACATGCTTTCTTTACTGCTTCTGCAAAAGCGATCTCACGCATTTTGTGTACCATGAGGGATCAGTACCATCACTTATTAATTTATGTAGTATATATTCCTCAATTACTGTCGATACTATCTCTCCACTCGGCTCTGCACCGAAAGACCATAGTCGGTTCTATCAACGATGCTGCAGATTGTGAGCTCAACCTTAATCTCGAAAGCAAGACTGGCGGTCTTTACCATTTCCGTTAGCCGGCCAAAACCAGGGAGAATCGCCTCCGATCCAAGGCGACGCACATAATTGCTACCGAAATGAGTCACCACCTGCAGTTGGCTGCACCCTGTACTCTTCGTGGCATCCGGAAGCACTCTTTCCACATCTGGAATGACTCCCTCAGTATGTACATGGAGTGCACACTGGGTTCCTTCCCCTCCTTGGCAGCCATGTTCCTAAGGGGTCCCATTACGCCCCTGACGTTGGAGCTCCCAACTACCAGAAAACCCAGCCTCTTTGAGTGCTGTATCCGACATACAGCTGTTTAAAAATCAGGGGTATCAGTCGTATGTCCTTCTTCATCAGCATTCATATGCGAATAAAACCAAAGCGACATTTGGCTACGTAGTGTTGTTTTTACTGACCAATTCAATTCGTTCTTCACACAGTACCTTACTGGAACATATCCTGGGCGTTGGATCAGTAGCTGTGGGGTCATTTCTTGGCCACTGAGGTTACCCGATATTACCCCGTCAGATCACTGTGTATGGCGTTGGCCACAAGAGCGAAGTCTACCAGCGCAGAATGGACACAAAGAAAATACTTCTTGTTCGTCTTTTACAGTCTTGCGCTCAAGTAAACGCCCGTACGAATGATCTCAGATCAGCAACACAGCAGCCATCTACTAGAGCTGCTAAATACATTGTAGTTGATGGTGAACTTTTTGAATATCTTTTGTGAGGAAATGAACTCAATTAAACAAAACATCAGGTCACAATGTTTCATTTACTATCATCTGCATTTTTTCTGTCCCCCATTGTTTCATTAGTTTCCGCGGAAACTGTTAAGAACAAGATATGCGTTCATATGAAGTTTTTTGTTCAGAATCAATAACATTGGCACCCTTCAAAGCATGTACCTTTCCTCGTGACTCACCATGTAAAAAGTTGGTGTAACTTCAGAGGATATAGACAGATTCAGTAGCCACTTCAATGAACTTAAACTGGGCACTGGGAAACAATATTTGGACGGTTTGAAATTGAACGTAAACAACTGGATGAAAAACTCTTTTATCGCAAATACTGAAGAGGCTGATACAACTTTCCAATAAGAACTGATAGAAATTGTTCAGGGCGAAGAAAGTAAAGATAAATTTGATAGTGGTAGATATGGGAACCTATGGAAAAATAATAGAATGCCTGCCATATATCCAGACATGTGGAAAACTATATTCAGCTTATTGACACTTTTCCCTACGTCATATCTTGTGCAATCAGACTTTAGTGCTGCCAACCGTATTAAGACCAAAAAAATAAACAACCTGGGCATTTCTTCGATTTTTCCTTAAAAGATTTGTGCCACATATCCAGTATTTGGCATCACAGCATCCGCCTCAGAGATCCCATAACTATTTAAGAACCTTAATGTAATTTCATGGACTTTATGATTCTACGAGTACCTATGCAGAATATAAATAAGAAGATAAATCTAGTAAATGTAACTATAGTAAGTTGTTTCATAAAGATTTATTCTGACATTTAAGTTGTCTCATAAATATTTATTCTGTCGTACATAGATAGAGCTCGACATAAAGTATTTGGTAAGTAATTATTGTTATGCGCTTTAACATGGTGTAACTCTGGTGTATAAATTTTACAAAGTCAAGTTATTTCCCTATTTAAAAAACACCATTCCTGTGGAACCGACAGGCGATCAGAAAATTATACTGGTGACAAGGATGCAAAAGTGGGCCGTAGGTATGAAAGTACTATACTGCAACGCCTTTGTTGTTAAGAAGAACGATACAGCGTTCCTCTGGACATGCATGCATGTCCGAGAGAACTTTACATAGTTCTTTTTAACAACACAGGCACTGAAATATCGTACTTATTCATTGTAACCAGGCAGCGACTTTCAATTAAAATGTCCTCCCCTGTATGGGAATTACATAACGTGCTCGCGAGTACATGTTTTGCCACAGGAAAGATGACATACAAGAGTTTGGGTCTGGCCCATGAGTTCAGCACGTATAGCCAAAGCGGTTAATGGGACCGCTCGCATGAAGTGGGAAATCCGTGTTCGAGTTCCGGTTCATCTCTAATTTACTTTGCCACCATTTCCTTAGATATGAAAAGGTGGATAGCACCTGTTCTATTGTCTTCTTGTCTCTACAGTCATTATCCACATTTCACTTACGCGCAAGGCTACACTAGAAACAAACAATCCTTCTCCTTTTTTCCGTCGTTCTCTTGTGTCTTTCTCCCACAATGTCGACGGTACATTTGAGACATAAAGACTCTCTTTCAGTAGAGAAAGCGAGATTATAAAAAACAAAGATTCATCGAATCCCGGTCAACATTTTAATATACGAGTTTTGAAAGTAATTGATTGGGAGGGGTCGTAAAAGAATGACGCTTTAACATCCGGTCACGTACGAGTATTACAGTGACTGGAGAGCACTTGTGTAGATACACGTTGTGGGTGGTATAATACGGTGTGCTTCTCCTTTTCCGCCCACTTGATATTGTCCCATCATGCAGAGTGGTCTACAAAGTCGCAGTGGGACACAAGGGAACTAACACGATGTTCTAAAACCGCTAAATGTGTAAGCATCATATTCACAGAGATATTGCTAATTGGTGAAATACACGCAGAAGTACGGTTACGGATATTACAAGACGATCTGAGTAGGAGAATAGCATAGATTATGTACCTCAAAAAAGGCTGCCAAGGAAGCTTAGTGAAAGAGAATGGATGGTAATCATTAGAAATATTAAGCGCAGTTCTCGATTAAATTCCTCTGCAGCTACAAAACATCTCCCGCAGGAATGTGGTAAGCAAGTGAGTGATTCAGCTATACTGAGTGTTATAAGAGAAGTAGGGTACTACGGAAGAATGGCACGTGTGGACAAATTGAATTGAAACGAAAGACTCCAGATCGCAAGGGACCACGTATATGAAAGGTCAGAGTGCTGAAAAGACGTTACATTTGCTCTTTATCTTCTTCCCCTTCCTTATCTACTCCCGTTTCTCCACGGGATCGGCATCATTATATGGGTTTTGGCACTGTTAGTGACAGACGCTCTTCCAAATGCCATCTCTCCCCCCTGGGACGGATGCAGTGTACCCCATTTGTATGCGTCTAGAACAAAACCCATGTTGAAGTGTGGAAACTTTCCTACATGTTTGCTTTGCGTGTACCTGAGGCTGGAGAGGAGTACCCACCGCGTATTTACATACTGGGATGCGGAAAGCCGTCTAAAAACAACATTCAGTGTGGTTGGCCCATCATCTCGCATCTTTAATCCACGAGGCGAATTTAATCAGGGGCACGGAACTCGTTTACGCGCTGGGTTATCCAGGTACGTTAATAAAGTCACATTTGCTGATTTGAGCAAATCCAACGTCTTTCCAAGAGAAGGAAACCTATGGCGTAAGTGGACTGAAGAGTTGCAGGCTAAACACCGCCAAACTACTGTAAAACACAGCCGGGGGAGGGGGGGGGGGGTAGAGGGGAGGGACTGTTTTGGCATGGGGCAGTGTTTCGTCATGTTGTGAGAAGGAATTTGCTTTCATTGACGGCATGATGTTAAACAAGCAGACACATCTCAACATTGTGAAGAAAAATTAATACAGGCGTGCAGAAACGCTGAGAATGTTTCGAAGATAATGATGACATAATGCCCATATCGTAGCTTACAGAGAAGTTATTCTGTTACAGACGTTCCATTGTTTTTGAGATACCACTTCAATCACTAGACTTGACTTCATTACAGACTTATGGAGTAAAAAGGATAGAAGGGTCAGGAAAACCACAACCAAATCGAAAGAAGGTTTAAAAAGATTCTTGAGGAATAATGAAAACCATTTGGACCTGACTACACACCAAAGCCGATAACATGAAGGACCATTTGAATGCGTTTATAAAGCAGAAGATAAATCCCACGAGGTATTGAGCTCCAATATTATCCAGTAATCAAAAATAATTAAGGTTTTGGCCGAATGTTAAATACACTGTTGTGCTAAACTCTGAAATATTATCAAATAAAATATTCTTGTTGTGTTACTTAAGAAATTATATACCGTAGTTTCCATGTATTAATGGAACGAATTATTAGTTTATTGAAATCTTATTTGCTTATTAAATGTATATGTGCAAATAAAAACATTCTATCAGAAAGAGTGAAGCGATCAAATGTTAATGACAACCATTTTATACGACAAAGCTCCGGTGCGAAGTCGGTAGACGTATAAGTGTGAGCCAGCAGAAACAGTTATGGACGTGTATGCTGCTGGTTATGAGGAATGCAGCCAAGCCGAGCGAGTAGAGTGCCCCTTCTAGGAAACGAGGGGCGGCTTGGTTGCTTGTGTTGTACGCATTTCGTGGCGGAAACTGACAGCGGTAGCTGTGGCGTCACCGGAACTTGCTCGTTCACTACAGCGTGTTGACTGCATTGAGTAACCTCTTCTGCTGCCTGAACCTGGTGTAATTCCTGAAACAGGGCCGGTCACGGACTTCCAAACATCACGCGTGCAGTGAATGCGAGCTGGGTGGGAACCAAAGACCGGCATGTCCCTCGGTTTTGCTTGGTCCTTCTCGGAAGTACCTGGAGCAGCGCCACCGTTATTTAACACTGCAGTACGGCATTTCTCGTTCGCCACAACTCTCTGAGTTCAACAATCGTGGTATCGGCGGTGTTCACCTTTCACTATTTGTTCGTGATATGAAGGACGTTCACAAGTCCAGTGGCAACGTGCACAAAAAGAGGAAACCTAGCGATCTATGGTCTCAGTCATTTATAATGTATGGGAATGAGAGAAGAGAAAGATGAGAATTCTCAATTCGCATAAGCGATGGGTACTGCTTATATGCTATGAAATAACATTAAAGTACCATCAGAAAGAATTGAAACGTTTAGGTGACAATGAGACAGCAAAAAATTACTGCGATCGATAATCAAGAGCCGGCCACTGTGGCCGAGCGGTTCTAGGCGCTTCAGTCCGGAACCACGCTGCTGCTGCTATGGTCGCAGGTTCGAATCTTGCCTCGGGAATGGATTTGTGTGATGTCCTTAGGTTAGTTAGGTTTAAGTAGTTCTAAGTCTAGAAGACTGATGACCTCAGATGTTAAGTCCCACAGTGCTTAGAGCAATTTGAGCCATTTGACAGACAAGATTCATTGTTCTGTACATCAAAAAGCAGTATGTGCTAAACTTGCAGGCATGCAACGCTTGAAGAAATTGGTGTTACAATAAATAAAATTCTTTCGTTCTATCTATTGTTCTACTGTCAGTTGCAACAGTTTTCAGAGAAAATGGTTGAAATGGCTCGGAGCACTATGGGACTTAACAGCTATGGTCATCAGTCCCCTAGAACTTAGAACTACTTAAACCTAACTAACCTAAGGACAGCACACAACACCCAGCCATCACGAGGCAGAGAAAATCCCTGACACCGCCGGGAATCGAACCCGGGAACCCGGGCGTGGGGAGCGAGAACGCTACCGCACGACCACGAGATGCGGGCTTTCAGCGAAAATGAACGAAGAGCATGGAGACTTCATACATTACTACAAAGTATTTTGGTTAAATCAAGGCGCATACCTGAAACGGTTTTTCGATTTAAATCTTGCTATTGTTGAATTTATGAAGCAAAAAGAAGTGCAAAAACGAAAATTACAATACCCAGAATGGAATGGAGATTTCGTATTTTAAGGGGACTTGTCTGTGCGCTGACCACAGTGATACACTGCAAATTAACTTCCTTGTGATTGATTAGGGATGCGTTAAAAAAGTAAATCGCGTTGTAGAAGGAGCAAATTCTAAGACAGACTGTCCAGTTCTCTAAGCTCACTGAGGTTAAATAAAGCTCGAGCCCTCAAGAATTCATTGTGAACTTGGATGAGTTACAAGGACAGTTTTACAAAGGTTTTGAGGACACTGTCAGTCTTACATCTGTTTTCGAGCTGTTTCCGAGACCGTTTGCCACTTCTGTTGAAAGCGCCCCTATGGAAGTGCAGATGGACGAGTACCTGACTGACCTGCAAGGTATGGTATTATAATTGCAAAGACAAATCTTTTCACATTAAAACTGTCCAGGACCTCTACAGTGTTTTCAAATGGTTCAAATGGCTCTGAGCACTATGGGACTTAACATCTATGGTCATCAGTCCTCTAGAACTTAGAACTACTTAAGCCTAACTAACCTAAGGACATCACACAACACCCAGCCATCACGAGGCAGAGAAAATCCCTGACCCCGCCGGGAATCGAACCCGGGAACCCGGGCGTGGGGAGCGAGAACGCTACCGCACGACCACGAGATGCGGGCACAGTGTTTTCCTCAGGTATAATAACAATATGGGAATTGTGAATCCGTCTATATGCAAAACACTTTTTGTTATTTATTTTCTTATTTATTCCCCAAACTAATTTCAGCGACAAATATGGGCATCATCAGTGAGTTCTTTAAATCTAAAACATTGAGAAAATAGCGTAGTTCTAAAACACTGTAATACGTTATTACGTTTGCACTGTTTGGTTTTTAAATATTGTTTTCTATGGATACTTTCATACTACCTTATTTATTATAAATCACAACATGGTTTTGACAATTGTTGTCACTGTTACCGAATATTTTCAGTGATTTTTAAGTTACCGTTTCTCTCGGCATACATCATGTCATCTGCAACTGTGCGAGCGGCTGTTTGTAAGCAAATACTGAAACGTGAACTTGTATATGTCAGCGATGTACAGTTGGGATTGCGGTAGTGTTGTGGATCCACTTTTGGTGAGTACTAAGCCCTTACTTAGGTTGTCGTGTACTCAAGTTCGCTGGGCGGCTTGCAGCTAATTTTATCCACAGAAAAACGAAACTTTCACATTTCATTCATGATGCAAAACATTATGCCATCTTGCTGCTCGCGCATTGCGAGGAGGCTATGAAAAGTGTTCTGACGACTTCCGTTCCTTGTTTATGGCCCTGTATGTGATGGAGTGATTGTTTGCCAGTGTTTGCTTTCTGTTCTGTGTCCACAATAGAAGAAAATTACTACATACAGTTGCTACAGCGGAAGGCAAAGACGTAATAAACGAAAACACAACACTTTGCAACAACACACTCTTTATTGCTCTCAGAGAACTGGCCCAGGACACACAAGCAAAAGAACCACTTCCCCATTACGCACAGAGACATAAATAAGGAACAGAAATCGTCCGAACTCCAGCTACAGTTTTCATAGCCTTCTCGCAACATGCGATACATTTCTCGCGACACACGCCAACAGCAAGATGGCGTAATGATTTGCATCATAAATGAAGTGCGAAAGTTTTGTTTTTATGTGTATAAAATTAGCTGCAAGCCGCCCAACGAACGTGAGTACACGACATACTACATAACAACCTAGTACACACCAAAACTGGATTCACAACACTACGGCAATCCCAACTGTATAACGCTGACATACGTAAGTTCACTTTTTAGTATTTGTTTATTAACTGCCGCTCAAACAGTTGCAGATGACATGATGTACGTGGAGGAAAATGGCAACAGAAAAAGCACTGCAAATATGCCGCTAACAGCGACATCAGTTCTTAAAACCGTGTTGTGACATACAATAAATAAGGTAGTATGAAAGTATCCACAGAAAATCCACAATGGTCTATCTGGAGGCAATAACCTCGCTCTGTCTCATTAGCGATTTTCTTAGTTCACTAATGGAAGGTACCTCTCCTTTACTCCTCTCACTATTGATGTAAATCCCTGTTTCAAGAATGAAAGGAATGTATAGGAATGACACAGTGTGTTACAGAATGTCCCGTTCGCCCTTGTTAACGAATTACACTATGCGGCAACGTGCATTTAGCACAGTGCTGCACCATTTCCATTCATTTTTCTAAAACTAGGCAAATTCGTGTTCATGTTGTGCACATAATGCACTTACACTTACACGGAGACACGTTGTCATGTGGAAAAACACACAAACATACACATACATACATTCTCTCTCTCTCTCTCTCTCTCTCTCTCTCTCCCTCTCCCTCTCCCTCTCCCTCTCCCTTTCACACACACACACACACACACACACACACACACACACACACATTTTTTGTTTTGTTAGGTCAGTGAACAACATTGCCCAGAAATAAACTGAAAATGGTCCCAATCCTCCAGTTGCAATTAATGTTTTAGAGAGTTTTCCGTTGGTTGTAAGGCAAATGGCGGAACTGGTAAAAGCTTCCCACTTATTTCCAATTTGAAACTGCTCTAACTTAGTACGAACTAGCCTAGTACTTGGATAAAATGAACCGAGACTCCATAGAAGACTGAAGTTCAAGCAGCCTGCTGTACTCTTTGGATTAGAGAGTGAATAAGATTCACTAGGGTTCCTGTGTTGCACTTTTTGGTGGTTACTCAGTGCTTTGCAGAGGACGAAAGTG
The DNA here is from genome assembly GCF_021461395.2 of Schistocerca americana. Lineage (NCBI taxonomy): Eukaryota > Metazoa > Arthropoda > Insecta > Orthoptera > Acrididae > Schistocerca > Schistocerca americana. The sequence continues at coordinate 337,447,404 of NC_060130.1, forward strand.
TCTAGTCCAAATACAGTTACAAAGTTACCTTGTGTCTTACCAAGTATTAAGTATTATCGATTTAACGACTGCACTATAGTACAACGGAGAGCTAAAACTATCGATTCAGTAGTGTACCAAATAGTTTAATACTGTGTAGTTTTTATATAGGTGTACCTAAAAGCAAAATGTAGCTGGAGCACTGACTCAGTAAATGTTTACTAAAGGTTTTTCGTTACCGTAAAGTAAAATTTAGTGGACAAAACTTGTAATTCCTCGGGTATTTAAATATTGATTCACTATTTTGAAAGAAAATGTGCTTCCTACATTGCATGTGGTAAAGTGTTTTTCGAAATTTACATGTTTCAAATTGTTCAAACGGCTCTAAGCACTATGGGACTTAACGTCTGAGGTCATCACTTCCCTAGAACTAATTAAACCTAACTAACCTAAGAACATCACACATATCCATGCCCGAGGCAGGATTCGAACCTGCGACCGTAGCAGCAGCGCCGTTCCTGACTAAAGCGCCTAGAACCGATCGGTCACAGCGGCTGCCATTTACATTTTTGTCAAAAATGCGATAGAAAAACTGCATCATAAGGTTAGGTTTGAGCAAAACGTGTAAGGTTAAATTATGAGCCAACAGATTTTTTCACTTCGGTATAGGAGTGCCTGTGTATCTGATTCTTGAACTCTGAAGTTGGTATAGTAATATAACTGTCAATAACGGTCACTGAAGGACGCAGAAACGTGGTAAAGCAGACGGATGATGAGTTACAGAACAATGTATGTTTCATTCTCCTGGAAACAAATTTTTATTGAATTAAATTCCATCGTCATCTCTTTATATGTAGTATCTGCCACGTTTTACTCATAATCACCTGTCGGACGCGACATTTTGAACTACATTGGGCAACAAAATTAAAGGATCACGTTTTCGATAACCAATAATCTTGTCCCACTGCGACGCAGAACTTTGGGCTTCAGCTCAAACGTGGCTCCTATCTTGTTCTATAATAGTGTAAAAGCGTGGTGCACTGTGAAATCACCCTCGGGCTAGGCGACGCTTTAAACAGCAAGAAGTCGACACAAACGAAGAAAGGCCGTGGTACAGAAGCTTATGTAAGCTGTAATGTGGGTTCATGATGTCACATTGGCACCAAATTTCACCATAATTCTGCCCAACGCCACCTTGGACGTGTCACATGACGGGAAGGTCGTCACGCCTCGTCTTGTCGACATTTCACCCCTCTTTTGGCGCCGCTGCTATGGAGGTCAGAGCGGCGGCACCCGTGGTTGAAATCACTCGGTTTCCTTGTGTATACTGTCGCTCACGATCGACACGAGAAGTCCAGAGGAGGTGGTGTAATGGGCATCAGTGTAATGACCCCATCCCTTTGAGAGCTGATTCCCACACATTTCTCGGTCGAAAATGAAAGTTCGCAATGCGATAAACATTCGGACGACGTTCTTGATAACATTCGACACTGCTGTTACCCCTTGCAATTTAAAGCCTGCTCTAAGGACAACATTGAGATGCAACCCTACTGAACGTGACCAGACACCTTAGACGTAAAGTGCGAAAACAATTTTTACTCTCGTATAGAAATGGCACTACCAGGGAACGACCAAACATATCGGACAAAATTTGAATGTAATCCGAAGTAGCAAAGGGTGTTAATGCTTTTCAGCCCTCCTGTTTCGCTCCGTCCTGTGGTGCGATGATGAGGGAGTGAAATATTAACATGTGCGCGAATTAAATGATATAGTGTCCCAATAAGTTCCACCAGTAAGACAACACCCTTGGTGCCACCCACGCACTATTGTTGAAAACGTTAAAAATGGGCGTTATCTTACCCTTAGGGTTAGGAAACCCCTTCGTCCATCCTTAGGAGGGGTTTGCCTACCTTCAAGTGCAAGAAACACCGTGACGCTGAGTTGGTGTGGAAGATTTTGACAGGTATATTTTTAACGTGTTCAACAAATGTGAGTACCTGAAGCCGAACTGTGGGTTTTAGACGGATCCCTTGCCGTTTTATTTACGGACAAGTTAATGTTGCAGACCCGTGATCACGCCAAAGGAAAACGCCACACAGGAGGGTTGAAAATGCTTCATCGACTGCTTTTGAACGATCCCTAGTGGTTCCACGCTGTACACCATGTAAGTAGGCTGTTTGGGTTTTTTTAATGGTAACGCCACGTAGCGCTCTGTAAGAAAATCACTGGCTGTGCTGTGTGCAGTCTGTGGCTGGGTGGCGTTGTTGGAAATTGCCACTGTAGTGTTAGGCAGTTGGCTGTTAACAGCGCGTAGCGTTGCGCAGTTGGAGGTCAGCCGCCAGCAGTGGTGGATGTGGGGAGAGAAATGATGGAGTTTTGAAATTTGTAAGACTGGATGTCATGAACTGCTATATACAGTATATTATGACTTTTGAACACTATTAAGGTAAATACATTGTTTGTTCTCTATCAAAATCTCTCATTGGCTAACTATGCCTATCAGTAGTTAGTGCCTTCAGTAGTTTGAATCTTTTATTTAGCTAGCAGTATTGGCGCTCGCTGTATTGCAGTAGTTCGAGTAACGAAGATTTTTGTGAGGTAAGTGATTTGTGAAAGAAATAGGTTAATGTTAGTCAGGGCTATTCTTTTGTAGGGATTATTGAAAGTCAGATTGCGTTGCGCTAAAAGTATTGTGTGTCAGTTTAAGCACAGTTATGTATAATTTTTCTAAGGGGATGTTTCATATGTCGACCCTTAGCCGAGGATACCTCACTGGAATCTTCTGATTTTTTTGTTGTAGTTTGTGTAATTAGTGTAGCTATTGTTTATTGCTAGCGCATAATCATAGAGAGAATTTCCTTTGTAGTTGTAGTTTTTCATTGTTGTACAGTAAAACAGTTGTGGCATGCATGTAGATTTGCACCAAGTATTTCGCAGCTGCGCTTGCAATTAACTACATATTATTTTCAGTGCTGTGTTAATGTGTTTTCTTATTTTGCTCTTCAAATTGCGCTTTTCTGTGTTATCGTGTGAAATATTGTGACAATAATGGCGTGTGAAAAACGTAACACTAGGCTCCAAAGTAAACTGAGAAATAATAGTGACGACGAGCGTAGCTTATCAGCACCACTGTGTAATGAATTAACATATATTCAGAGTGGTAATTTGGTAATTGTGCATACGGAAATGGAGCGGGCGACAAATAATGGCGTAGACAGTGAAACAATTAGTGAACAGGGAAGCATTATCGATCGATCGGTCGGCAACAGCTCGCCTCAATAATCCGAAATGACAGGACACAATCTCGCAAATACTGTAGATTCAGGTTTTGGGTCCTCACCGTTTTCTCAAATAAGTCATGACACATTTTCTGCTTGTCAAAATGTGAATGTTGCCGGTGCAAATTCACTGCCGAAAAGCACTGAGGAACATGTTTCAGACACCAGTGCATTGTTATTACAATTAATACAACAAATGGGACAAACACCGCAAAAGCTTCAAAAGTTAGACACAACGCAACATAATCTTCGAAAGCTAGACACAATGGAACAAAATCTTCAAAAGTTAGACACAATGGAACAAAAACTTCGAAGGTTAGACACCACGCTTGAACAAACACGTGAAGATTTTACTACTGAGTTACATAAAATCGAATCGAAATGTCAAAAAGTCTGTAATGACGTAAAAACACAAATTTGTGAGCATTTCCAACCTATTTTTTCGCGGCATGAAAATACATTACAGAATCACGAAGCAGCCCTAAAAGAACTGCAAAATATTGTTCATGAAAATCATGAAACCTTGCAAGCTAAGATTGACTCAGTTGCATCTACCGATTCGGTTACACAACTTGCAAAAACTCAGGAAAACTTAAAGGACACAGTAGATACTATTTCAACACAAATGGACACTCTGAAACTTGGTTCAGAAAAACACCCAGAGGAAATAATTTCACTATCGGATAAAGTAGCCGAACTTTCAGATCAGTTCACTAACTTATCTACAAAGGTAGATGATGATCTGAATGACACAAGACCTGTAGCCTTCACTGACACTGAAGAGTATGAACAAATTAGAAAATTCAAACAAAATCAAAATCAAATCAATACACAGTACAAAAGAGAAATCCGGGAAGTACAAGATCAGTTGGCACAAGTAATGCAAAAATTACATATTTCAGAGGACAATCGCGCTCCAACACGGGAAGAGGGACTTAGAAATACGGAAAAGCCACAAAATAATAACACAGGGCATTTCGGAAATTACGAAAGAAATTGGCAAGGTGCACTAAATTTTGAGATGGAACCGCCGACACGACGTAACAATGACCGACATGCGACTTTCCGACACGATGATTTTGACTATAAGCTGTTCATTACTACACGCAAATTCAAAACATTTAAGAATTCTGGCAACGACATTCATCCACAATCGTGGCTTCATCAATTCTCTCATTGTTTTCCTCCCAACTGGTCATTGCAGCACAGATTAGAATTTATGTGTGGCTACTTAGAGAATGAACCAGCTGTAAGAATGCGATCGGTCATTCACGATTGCCACAGTGAAGGAGAATTTTATCATGCCTTCCTCTCAGCATATTGGTCTCAAGCTACACAAGACCGAGTAAAACATAGCATCATAATGATGAAACATTTCGAACAATCTGAATTCTCCAGTCTTGTGAAATATTTTGAAGACATTTTGCACAAGAATCAGTACCTGTCAAACCCATACAGCCCCTCAGAACTCATTCGCATTTGCTTAATCAAATTACCTGAACATTTACGACATATTATTTTGGCAGGACGTTGCAAAGACGACATTGAAGCTTTTCAGGGACTCTTACAAGAATTATAAATTGACACTGACAATCGCGGAACGCGAAAACAGGAACACAACAATTACAGGTCACATCCGTTGCAATTCCGCTATGAAAGAAATAATAACTGGACACGACAAGGCTATTCTCACAACACAAATCGTGACCAAAACAGACACCACCCTTATGACGACCGTTGGCAGAATAATAGGTACAGAGAAAGATCGCACTTCCGTAGTAATGAATATGACAGAGATAACCAGACAATATGGGAACCAAAACAATTATTATCAAGGGAGACAGAATAACTTCAGACGCAATGGTCCACCGTGCAGTTACGATTCCGGGAGAAATTCTCCACCACGTGACCGACAAGAAAGAAATTATGGAATCTACCGACATGACGACAGACGATATAATCGTAACTACAGACCTGAATTGCATCAGAATTGGCGGGATTCAAACACGGCAGGGCCCTCTCGACAAGGTGAGTTTGTAGAAGTTAGGTCTCCTAATCCCAATAACGACGCACGCCAACAAAGAGACAGACAATGACTTGCACCGCAGGCAGCCACATACACCAGCTGGCTCACAGAAAAATAACATAGAGGCTAACCTTGACAAAAATTCCAGTATTCTTTACCGACGTATACCGCATGATAATTGCATTGAAGTTGAAACTCTGCGTACTAGGAAGAGTAAAGGATTGCACCACATTTCACATGTAAAACCGTTTATTGAAAGATAATCTGCTTTATAACTTAGTCTTTGCCATAAAATTTTTCACTTCACGTTATTAGTATGCCTTGTCAGACTTAGATACTTAACATGCAACAATGTTTTGAAGTTCACTATCCAGTCTAGAACCTAGGGAACATATTTAGACAGTATTTACGAGTGCATTGTTATAGTGAACAGACGACACAGTGTTATTGTGTGTGTACATTCTTGCTTGTTAGTTGCATGATTACGTAATGACTACAAGGCTGACATACTTAGAACATGTACTGGTACTGCAAATGAGATTTTAATGCAACATTTTGGTTTACTTGAAAATACATTCTGGATTTGAAGTACTTTCTGTGAGATTAAAGATGACTTAGCATTTGGTTTCTTTGACAGCTACACGATTCTATCATGACGCTACTAATATGTGACACAATTTACATTGTTGCTTTTGCGGTATATCTGTTTTATATCTGCACAGTTTTTCTGAATTCTTCTGGAAAGTAAAACGTGTTTTAGTAGTAACGTTTGTGGTATAGCTACAATGAGACAGCATTTCTTGTAGCACAACAATTCATTACAGTATAGTACTTTCTTGTTCACAGTACTGTGTGTAATAACTACGACATCTATACGCATAGCATTTCACTTTTGTTTATCATGTGGTAAGTACATTGACTTCTACAGAACTTAGCTTTCGGAGGACGATAACTACGACACTTCCACAGAATTATCTTATAGCAAGACGCACATTTTGCGCTAAGGGACACGCATTTGAGTGATTCATTTTGAACTTAAACCATTTATTTTTCAAGATTTTTCAATTACAAAGAAAGTTTTCTGTGATACATTTCATTCCATTGCTGTAATCTGTAACACCTGAGGGTATAATTATATTAATCCTCAAGGGGGTACACGCTTGCTTTGTGTACCATGTGTGTGGCAACCACAAGGAGCCCTAGCTGATATGGTATTTACTTATACAACTTTACACATTGGTACCATATTTCTCTAACACGTAAATTACACAGCTATCTGATCATTTAACTGAGAGACAAACATTTTTTTTATTACATCAGTGACACATGTTTACACAATTACACAGTTAGATAACTTCACACTTATGAAATTGTATTTTGTCTGTACTTTGTGAAATGTTCATATTTTTTCGGAACCATTGTGATACTATGAGAGCTTTGAATGATGTATTTGGTATGGGATCATGATTTTTAAAGTACGTTTGAGGTAGATGAAACTTTTGACATGAGCAGAGAATTTGTTTTAGGTTTTGAAATTATTGGAGGAAGCTATGACGATTTTGAGATTTCACTGAGGTTTTATGATGTTATGATGAGGATGTGTATTACGCTGTTGCGGTATGTTTATGATTAATAAGCTGATGCTATATGAGGAATTTGATATGCTACATATTTATTATGATGAAATATTGAAGAAGTGTCTATGAATATGTATATGCGTAATAAAGCAAGGAATAATGAGTAGTGGTTACGGACTCTGGTTTGTGAAAAAGGATGTTGGAAACCGAGAATCGTACTTTAAGAGTTATGAAATGTGTGTATATGCATGAATGTATCACTATGCTGACGAAAATTTTTTGGACACTGTTATATTTATAGGATTTTGTTTCTACAGATTTGAAACGCAAATTCTCGACCTGTGAAATTTTTATATGAGACTGTCACTGTAGTGCAAACTGGTGTCGTAAATATTTCGGTAAGAGAGTTAAGTGACCACCTGCACGGAATGCGTCGTGGACACCCAGCTGTGCGACAGTCGCCTGGAAAAAAGCATTAGTGTGTGCCTTTCAGAGGCACAGGTGGAGAAAAAAAAGAGGGTATTATCCTCGCTATTGACATTCCTTTGTAGAAAGCATCGCAAATGCGACACGCTCAAACTTGAAAACATATGATTACACTGTGGAGCTCTTAATTTATGATATTTACTAAAATGCCTAATGAAATGATGAGAAACATTTTACATCTATTGTCTTTCTAGTTGAGAGATTGCTCATTTTGTTTAATATCTAGTTTCTAGCTGCACTGCAGCATTGGTTAAAATAAAATTTAATAGATGTACTAATATAGATATTTTATGCCTACAGATCCAGTAAACAGTAATTTTATAATCTACTTTCTTAAAAAGAGGGAACACAAATAGACATTTCCCTTCACAAGAATTGCATTAATAATTTTTTTAACGATTTGGTAACTTTCTTGCACAGTAAGTTTTTGTGATGCATCACTCTAGTATTAAGTTGTGACATAGGTATTAAACATGGCCATTTTTACTGTAATATTTTTTCTGCTCGAGCTTTGTCATGTTTAGGCATCAGTTATTGCATTTGCTGCTGCTGTGTGCCAGGCATAGTGCTACTGAATTTCACTTTGTATTGCTCTGTTAAGCCAGATTTACTACTGCTTTATTTTTCTTTTTGCTGCACATTGGCTCATATTAGTGATGATGTTGCATTTGCTTTGCAAACTTATATATAACTTATATATGTTGCTGCTTGATTTGCCAATTTGAATTTTTTGTTATTGCTGTTTGTGCTAATTGTTTTGTGCTGCTGCATTGCGTCGTCCCTTAGTTTAGCATCTGAGCTCAGTAGATTTAAGTTAGCTTAAGAGGGGGTAGACTATATAAGAAACTAACTATGATGAATTGGAAGAATTGCATTGAGAAGCTATAAGAAAATGGTTTGGCCAAAAAAGTAGTGTACAGAGGAGAAAAACTATTTTTGAAAGAGGATGTGAACAAAATACAGAAAGCATGCTTGGATAGGATTTTTTTTTGGCTGGAGCAAATGTTGAAATAAAAGGGACGATCTATGGAATGAAGTTTTGGGTTGGACTGCAGTACCAAATGTGACACTGAAAACCAACCCTGTCCTTTCCTTTCGTGTTATCCCACTATGTGTTTGTGTACCCTTGTGTATTTGTTTTCTTCCTGTCTCTGTGTACCGTTTCATAGAATTTTTTTCTCTTCTAATACTAAGCTACATTCACTATGATGAGGAATACTGTTATCCTCAAATATAATTTGCATTAATAATATGTTATTTACTTCATAAAGATGTTTAGACATTATTTATTCGGTTTTGTTTTAATGCTCATGAGTGAAGTTGATGTTTAAAAAGTTATTCTGATCTTTTATGTATGTAATTATGTCATAATTCCTGTAACACTGATGTATATGTATATTTCTATTCTTTTGTAAACCCTGTATTACTATAACTGTTATCTGTATTGTTATGTTCTTTAATGATGAATTTTGTACCTTTGTTATTGTATTCTCATGTTATAATATTGTAATTGACACCAGTTCATCAAATTAAGTAACTTGTAAGCATTCATTTCACTGCACACATTTCTGTTGGTCATAGTATATGCACAATATGTGAAAAAAAGAGGACTGTTAGTGTCTGGACATGTGTTGATAATTCAGCAAGAGACTGGTTAACAGCATTGCTGGTTCTCAGGACAATTCAAAAACTTTGTGAGTGCACAAGTGGTGGTTTATGGACTTGCTATATTCTCCGCAAGACTCTTCGATGGTGATTGTGCACCTGCACAGTCGCAACAGATGGCTGTTGGCCGTCTCTACAAGGTCTACAGTGGGTCTGCTCCTTTGATGACCCACCAATACCATTATTTCTACAAGGACTGCTGTGGGTCTGCACTTCTGGTGGCCCACCAATACCATACTCTCTACCAGGACTACAGTGGGTCTGCTCTGTGATGACCTACCTACCAATATTCTTCAAAACTTCGACTGACTCTGCTGTGGGTTTGCTCTGTTGTGGCCCATTACCTGTCTGCATGTCAAGAGTCAGCACTGTCTTTCCGCTGGAAGGAAACACTACTTCTTCAAGACTGCATGGAAATCCACTACCTCCGTGTGCATTCTCTTTTGCTGCTCAGACTTTGAGAGAAACACTGCAATTTTACCGTGATGAACTATCAGGGCTGTCTTTATGGACTGTGAGAAAATTTTAGCTTTTGACCAACATTGTATCGATAAGTGTGTGCATTTGATTCCTTTGTTATTGTAATTATGAAAAAAATTTTCAAATCTGTATTGGCCACTGCCCAAAACAATTTGTAAATTTTTTTGTGGGGAGCATGGGGGCTATGTAAGTCGGCTGTTTAGGTTTTTTTAATGGTAACGCCACGTTGCGCTCTGTATGGAAATCACTGGCTGTGCTGTGTGCAGTCTGTGGCTGGGTGGCATTGTTGGAATTTGCCATTGTAGTGTTGGGCAGTGGGCTGTTAACAGCGCGTAGCGTTGCGCAGTTGGAGGTGAGCCGCCAGCAGTGGTGGATGTGGGGAGAGAAATGGCGGAGTTTTGAAATTTGTAAGACTGGATGTCATGAACTGCTATATATATTATGACTTTTGAGCACTATTAAGGTAAATGCATAGTTTGTTCTCTATCAAAATCTTTCATTTGCTAACTATGCCTATCAGTAGTTAGTGCCTTCAGTAGTTTGAATCTTTTATTTAGCTAGCAGTATTGGCGCTCGCTGTATTGCAGTAGTTCGAGTAACGAAGATTTTTGTGAGGTAAATGATTTGTGAAAGGAACAGGTTAATGTTAGTCAGGGCCATTCTTTTGTAGGGATTATTGAAAGTCAGATTGCGTTGCGCTAAAAATATTGTGTGTCAGTTTAAGCACGGTCAGGTATAATTTTTCTAAGGGGATGTTTCAACCAGAGCAAAACAGGCGGCAACACTACACCACAAAGGACTCAGATAAAGTTCAATTTCGTTGCAGTCCCACGATGTCCTTAGAGCGGGCTTGATTGGAAATTTGTGGGACCAAGCTGCTGAGTTCATCGGTCCCTAAGCTTACACATCACTTAATCTAACTTAACTAATTTACGCTATCACCAACACACACACCCATGCCCGAGGGAGGACTCGAACCTCTGGCGGGCTGCCGCGCGGCCCGTGGCAAGGCAGTAAGCTTAAAGAGCGTATGGGGGACAGCAGTGTCGAACGCCGTCAAGAAAGTAGACCTTCTGGTTATCACACTGTGTTCTATCACTTTCGACGGCGAAATGTGCAAGAATCAACACCCAAATCGTAGAAGAAAAGATTAAATGTGGGTACGAATGGGCAAGACAGCCTTCTCATCATTTCACACTTGCGTGGTGCACTTGCGTAGAATTGTGCTGAAATTTGGTGCAAATGTGACATAATGAACGCATCATATAGCTGACATGAACTTCTGGGCTATGGCCTTTTTTTCACATGTGTCGACACAGTGCTGTTCGAAGCGTCTCCAATTCCGAGTGTCACATCGCAGGGCGCCACGCTATTGCATAATTACATAGGAAGGTTTTAGGTAACTTTAAACAAAACTTCAAACCTACGCGTTGCAATGGGAACCAATAACAGTATTTCGAAAAAGTGATACTTCAGTTGTGTTGTGCTGTGTAAGATGGTGTCTAAATCTTCAAATCAATCAGAAATATCGCACGTGCCTCGTATAATAGTTGCTGACGGAAGTGAGTTCAACATAAATACTTTGCAAGTCACCTTATGTTGTGTTGCGGAGGAGGAACACACATTAAACAAGTTTTCCTATACCTCGGTTCCAAGACTTCCCGAACCTGTACAGAAAATTGGAATAGAGATCAACATAAACATCATTTCCGCCCTTTTTATTACTCATGAAAATCATACATTGCATGTTGTACCTGTATTCGTCGTGGCATACTATCCACAATTTCATCAAGGCCCTGTTGGTCCAGATTGTCCTACTCCTCAACGGCGATTCGGCGTAGGTCAAAAAATGGTTCAAATGGCTCTGAGCACTATGGGACTTAAATCTTAGGTCATCAGTCCCCTAGAACTTAGAACTACTTAAACCTAACTAACCTAACGACATCACACACACCCATGCCCCCGGCAGGATTGGAACCTGCGACCGTAGCAGTCCCGCGGTTCCGGACTGTAGCGCCTAGAACCGCAAGACCACCGCGGCCGGCGGCGTAGATCCCTCAGAGTGATTGGTGCATCACATCGTCCATAAACAGCAGTTTTAAAACCTATCCCAGGCATGATCGATAGGGTTCATGTTTGGAGAACAAGCTGGCCACTCTAGGCGAGCTATGTCGTTATCCTGAAGAAGTATTCACAAGATGTGCCCGATGGGGGCGCGAATTGTCGTCCATGGAGACGAATGCCTCGCCAGTATGCTGCCGATATGGTTGCACTATCGGTTGGAAGACGGCATTCACGTATCGTACAGCCGTTATGGAGCCTTCCATGACCATCAGCGGCGTACGTCGGCCCCACATAATGATACCCCAGAACATCAGGGAAGTTCCACCTTGCTGCTTTCACTGGATAGTGTGTCTAAGGCGTTCAGCCTGACCGGGTTGCATCGAAACACGTCTCCGACGATTGTCTGATTGAAGGTATATGCGACACTCATCGGTGAAGAGAACGCGGCCGGCCGCTGTGGCCGAGCGGTTCTAGGCGCTACAGTCTGGAACCGCGTGACCACTACGGTCGCAGGTTCGAATCCTGCCACGGGCATGGATCTGTGTGATGTCCTTAGGTTATTTAGGTTTAAGTAGTTCTAAGTTCTAGGGGACTGATGACCTCTGAAGTTAAGTCCCATAGTGCTCAGAGCCATTTGAACCATTTTTGAAGAGAACGCGATGCCAATCCTGAGCGGTCCATTCGGCATGTTGTTGGTCCCATCTGTACCGCGCTGTGTGGTGTCGTGGTGGGATAGATGGACCTCACCATGGACGTCGAGAATGAAGTTGTACATCATGCAGCCTATTGCGCAAAGTTTGAGTCGTAACACGACGTCCTGTGGCTGCACGAAAAGCGTGATTCAACATGGTGGCGTTGCTATCAGGGTTCCTCCGAGGAATAATCCGAAGGCAGCTGTCATCCACTGCCATAGTAGCCCTTGGGTGGCCTAAGCGAGGTATGTCATCGAAAGTTCCTGTCTCTGTATATCTCCTCCATATCCGAACAAGATCGCTTTTGTTAATTCCAAGACGCCTGGACACTTCCCTCGTTGAGAGCCCTTCCTGGCACAAATTAACAATGCGGACGCGATCGAACCGCGGTATTGACCGTGTACGCATGGTTGAACTACAGACGACAAGAGTCGTGTACCTCCTTCCCTGTGGAGTGACTAGAACTGATCGGCTGTCGGACGCCCTCTGTCTAATAGGCGCTACTCATGCATGGTTGTGTACATCTTTGGTCGGGTTTAGTGACATCTCTGAACAGTCAAAGGGACTGTGTCTGTGATACAATATCGACAGTCAATGTCTGTCTGCAGGAGTTCTGGGAACCGGGGTGATGCAAAACTTTTTTTGATGTGTGTACAAAGCTAACAGCAAATCAGGAATAAGTTTAAAAGCTGTATCCACAACAGAATAAGAACTTTATCTAATGCTTTTTGCTGCAAGATATCTGTAAAGTCGTTCAAAAATGGGTGCGAAATCTTATGGGACTAAACTGCTAAGGTCATCAGTCCCTAAGCTTACACACTACTTAACAAAAATTATACTAAGGACAAACACACATATCCATGCCCGAGGGAGGACTCGAACCTCCGCCGGGACCAGCCGCACAGTCCATGACTTCAGCGCTTGAGACCGCTCGGGTAATCCCGCGCGGTAGGTGAAGTGGTGGTTCATTTCTAACTTAGTTCATAACTGTCGTTATTCTTTCATTCACAATAAATCATGCTTAATGTTTATATCAAAGGAAAGAAGTAAGTTGAAACAGAGGCTAAAATATTGCATGGAAATTTTCTGAGTTTAAATCTTTGCCAGCCTATCGTGTTTTAGGGTTTCTTGGTTGCCATACAGCTCTTCACACGATTGCCTGGACGCGTTATCCAGAAATGTCATGACTGGTTGGTGGTCTGTTTTGGTTGATGGTGACGTAACAGAAAATCTAAATTCTTTACTTACATCCTAAGTTTCTTTTTTTTTAATGGAGTACTATTTGCGTGTTTCCGACAAAAATGTGTTCCATCAGAAGATAGGGACCGACATACACTGTTAGCGAAGTTGCACGCGGAACACATCTTTTCAAGAGGACATTTTAACAGTGATATGCTGTGTTCATCTACAGTGAACCAGGGGACGTGTAGAGGAGAGTGTTGCGGTTGTTTAAATCACTACTGAGGGTTGAGTTGGCTGAAGCAAATTTATTGATTTCAAACCCTTTTCTTCCAGCTCAATTTTAATTAATACCTATGCTTCAGATCCGACGTCAATTTGGAGAACCCGACGTCCTTTTAGTGACCCCGGTGTCAGGTTTGGAAACCATACGCATCTCGAGCTGCCCAGCGTCGGTAGCAACGACCGCGCTAAATGGAAAATGGAAATTCTCTTCCTATACAACCGTTCTGAATAAATAAAGTGACGTGACGACCCGAAAAGCTGGGGTCGCATTGGGAGCAGGAGGCTAGGCATGGAGTGTGGGTGTGTGATCCAGTTTATGCCTGGAGGCGTTAGTGACGTAGTGGTAACTGCAATAACAATTATTAATCGTATTGAGTTTACAGAGTTATAAAGGGTCTTCATAATGGCGATCAGTGGTCGTGCTTAAGCGAGTGCCACAAAGAAATACTGATGCCTCAGAAGTGAAGTGTGAGGTCCCCTACAGGACAATTTGCCGCAGCCTCCCGCTGCGTAGGTGGCAGCGGGGAATGAGTAGTACCCGACGTTCTGTGATACAACACAGCTCCCACCTCAGCGCTTTCGTAGACAGCCCGTCGCGCACTTAGATGAGAGCAGCCGACTGTAGTCCATGATGTTGGCTGTTATGAAGACTATGCCCTGCTAATCTACCATAGATCGACCATGACCGCAGAAGATTTTCACGAGTCGGCCAGACGGCTGCGTGAACGCGCCACGCCTGCTCGACGAGGAGATGACAAGTTGAAGATCGTTACAATGAGCGGTAGTGTAGGAGAGCTGGTTGTACACCAGTCTCCTCCTCATCCCCGGTGACCGAGTAGATATCAACGGTACAGTATAAGTGGTTGGCGGGTAGTGCACATTCACTGCTCTCGTAAAGATAAATGTTTAATTGCTTAATAACAATTAATTAAGGCCATATTACATCATAATTAGGGAAAGTAATACCTATTGTAAACTATCAATTGAAGGATTCAAATTTTTTGCGTATTTACTGAAAAAACAAAACTTTTCATACGCGCGAGTTTTGGACTACGATTTGTTCACGTTGTAATATACTGTGAGTTACGTGATTATTTTAATAAAGTAAAATTTTAGTTGTTAGTGTATTCTTATACGCTATCCACTTGATTCTCTAGTAAGTAGTCGAAGTGAAAAGTACCGAAATAAGTGGAAACTTTATATAGTGTAATCTCATTTCTTTGTTTGCCTTTTGTTTCGTCAAGTAAACAGTACAGGTCATATCGTTTTTGTTTCTCCAGAAGTTTTGAATTAATATCCGAACATTAGGCCTAAACTTTCTAAGAAATGTAATATATTAATTGAGTAGTTTGCGAAGCTATTCTTTTTTTAACTCAGACTAAAGCTAAAATTTGTTTTCCATTAGTGAGAACCGTATGACTTGCCGTAGGATTGTTAGTTCCGGTGTGTGGTGTCAGGGTTGTTGCAGTTTCTTTTATATGGGTGACTGTAGTGACGTAGGAATTGGGGAAATAAATAAGGCTGATTGGTTGTGTCGGATTCGCTGTAGAGATAGGACGATAGTGGAACAGGAGGAGAAGATTGCTGCCCTCAGGCGGAACTGGATAAAGCGAACAAGATCTGGAAAGGTTAAGGAGGGAGAAGGGAAAAGAGAGATGGGAAGTGATAACAGGTTATAGAAGAAATAGGAATAGGACGTTCTCAGACAGTGTGGTTGTGAATGTGGAAAACAGGTTTGATCCGTAGTCACAGTTGGAAACTCATGAGCCACAAAATTTCAAAAAGTGTTTGAAAAGTAAGAAGTCAGAAAAAGCTGGTCAACTGTTGCAGGATGAACTAAGGTCAGGTTACCAGGTAACAAGCTTTTTTAAACCTAGTACAAGTCTGGGTCAGGTGAAAGAGGATGTAGGTTCACTTTGTAAAGACTTCACAAAAGACGACACCGTGGTAATAATAGGTAGGGCGGGCAACTGCATAGATAGGAACCCCAATTATTCAATTGAGAGGGACCTGGTGAAGACAGCTTCAGGAACGAGACATGCTGGTGTTGGGCTTGTGTCTGTTCTCAGACGCCATGACTGGCCTCATTTAAACTCATCTGTTAGGAGAGTTAATTTAGAGGTGGAACGGCTGCTTGGATCGGATATGGGGTCTCATATTGGTATGTTTCCTGTTGACTATATCAGCAGGTGGGACTATACTAGGCATGGCGCTGACCTCAACAGGAAAGAGAAGGGAAAACGGTCTGCTCTAATAACAAATAACCTAAGGGGGGGGGCGCTGTCACAAGTGGTGAAGTAGCAGTGGTTACAAGTGACAGATCAGCAGATTTTTTAGGGTATGGAGGGCAGAAACAAAAGAAGTTGAGAGACAGGCTGAAAATGAAATTGACATTGATGAAACAGGCAGCCAGAAAGGAAATTTTAATGTACACAATTCATGAAGACAGAATCTGATGGAAACTAAAGACACTCAAAAATTGGCCAGAAAATTAGCTTCATCCAGATGTAGTTCAGCCAGTGCATAAAATCAATTATCACTATTGCGTCAGGATATCCGAGGACTAAGGGGTAACCTTAATGAGTTGCTTATTAGTGTTGAAGAATTAGAGTTGAGAAAACCAGTTGATATAATCTACCTCTCTGAGCATCATGTGACCACTGGCATAGATACGTTAAATGTTAAAGGGTTCAAGTTAGCTTCTTATTTCCGTAGAGAAAATATGGAGAAAGCAGGAGTTGCCATATTTGTCAGAAACTGTTTTGATTTCAAGAATGTTGATAATAATAAATTTTGGTCAGAGAAGCACTTGGAAGCCTGTGCAACAGAAGCAGTATTTAATAATAAGTCCTTTATAATATTAGGTATATACAGATCACCTCCAGGAAATTTTAACCTGTTCGTAAAATATCTGGAAGCTCTGCTGTCCCATCTCATAGTAAAGAAACAAGGATATAGTGGTAGCTGGGGACTTTAATGTGGATTTATTGAAAAGCTCTGTCAGTGAAAATTATTGCAGTCAGTAACACTATCATTCAATTTAGTTCCTACTGTGAACTTTGCTACTAGGATATGTAAATGCTCTGAGACTGCTATTGATAATATCTTTGTACACAAATATAGGGCAGAACCTCATATCACAAAACCAATAGTAAATGGGTTATCTGATCATGAGATGCAGCATCTTGTGTTAAATATTGAAACTTGTCAGGATAAAAAATCTATTAAAGCATAGTAGAGGAGGTTAATAAGTAAGTCAAAAATTGAGAAATTGAGGAAATTGCTCAAAGACATGGACTGAATAGATGTTTACAATACGTCTCACTGAAATGGAAAATGCAAAGCATTCATTAATAAAGTTGCATCCACTTTTGAAAATTGTTTTCTCCTAAGGGTAACTCAAATCACACATAAGTCAAAAATTAAACTGTGGATTACACAAGGAACAAATATATCATGCAGGACAAAAAGGAGACTGTATGTACTATCTAGGAACAGCTCTGATGTTAGAATTGTAATGTATTACAAAGAATACTGCAAAATATTGAAACAAGTGATCCAGAAAATGAAGCAGCTTTATTATGAGAAAAAGATAATTACATCAGGTAACCAAATAAAAACTGTATGAGACATTGCTCTAAAAATAAATGAGACCTTGCTAACAAGTACATCTAGCGTTGCAGATCTCTTAAATAAGTACTTCATTTCTGTTACTGACAGCTTGGTATTATGAGGTTCGGTGAACAGTGCAATGGAGTGTCTGAGACCAGCCTTTAAAAATAACTTCAGTAAAATGGAAATGACACTCATGTCTCCTAAAGAAGTAGCATTCATTATAAAATCTTTAAAATCTAAGTATTCCAGTGGGTATGATAACATATCTACAAAGTTAATCAAAGAGTGCTCATGTGAGTTGAGTCCTATCTTAAGTTATTTGTGTAATCAATCTCTTATCAGTGGAACATTTACAAACTGGCTAAAATAAGCTGAAGTTAAGTCTCTTTACAAGAAGGGAGATAAAGAGAGACCATCAAAATATCGACAAATTTCACTTTTGCCAGCTTTCTCAAAATTATTTGAAAAGGTTGTGTTCAAGCATCTCCTTAAGCATCTGACTGACTGCAGATAATGTATTGTCCAAGTCACTGTTTGGATTTCTGAACGATTCTGATATAAAGAAAGCTATTTAAACTTACAGTGAGAATGTACTTCATTCATTAGATAATAAATTAGACGCTATTGGCATTTTCTGTGACCTGTCAAAAGCCTTTGACTGTGTGAACTACAGCATTCTCTTGAGTAAATTAGAATATTATGGTGTCACCGGCAATGCTGCGAAATGGTTTGTGTGTTATCTATCTAACAGGAAACAAAGGGTATCGTTGCGAAATACCTGTGCAGTAAGCAGTCGGTCGTCATCTGACTGAGAATTAACTACATGCGATGTCCCTCAATGTTCCATCTTGGGCCCACTGCTTTTTCTTGTGTACATTAATGATCTCTCATCTGTTACATTGCGAGATGCTAAGTTTGTTTTGTTTTCAGATGATACAAATATTGCAATAAGTAGCAAGTCAAGTACAAATTTAGAAACAGATCCTAATCAAATTTTCACTGACATTAAGAAGTGGTTCAAAGCTATTTCATTGTCATTAACCTTTGAGAAGACCCACTATATGCAGTTCAGAACCTGTAACAGATATCTTACAGCATGAGTATAACATATGAAGACATGCAGATCGAAGAGGTTAACAGTGTTAAATTTCTGGGATTACAACTCTATTATAAATTCCAATGAGAAGAGCATACCAAAGAACTCCTTAAGCGCCTAAAAAAGTCTGTATTTGCCATGAGAATGATAGATATAGGAGATATAAATATAAAAAAACTTGCACACTCTTGTTACTTTCATTCTATTATGTCATATGGGATGACATTCTGCTCCAACTCATCAAACTGAGCAAATGTTTTTATGGTGCAAAAGTGTGTGATAAGAATCATTTGTGGTGTAAATTAAAGAACATCTTGTAGAAATCTGTTGAAGGAACTTTGTATTCTAACCACTGCTTCTCAGTGTATTTATTCCTTAATGAAATTTTGTTGCAAGTAATACATCTCTATTTCCAACCAATAGCTCAATACATAGTATCAATACTAGGAATAAGAACAGTCTACACAAAGACTTAAATCACTTACGTTGGTCCAGAAAGAGGTCCATTATTCAGGAACATACATTTTCAATTAATTTCCAGAAACCATTAAAAACTTGCTTTCAGATAAAGCACAGTTTAAGCAGAATTTGAAAGACTTTTTGATAGGCAACTCCTTCTACTTCGTAGATGAATATCTTAACAGACACTGTAAAGTCAGCCTAAATAAAAATATGTTAGATTTCAGTTTTGACAACACTTGGTCACAGCAGTCAAGATTAGGTATTTTGTGTATGATAAATTTATTAATAGTGCATAACAGTGTTTCATTCTGACAGCGTGTTAATTCTGTAAGCATTGGCTGTTCCAGTTTACTGCATTGTATTAGCCTACTTCCACTATCTCGTGACAAATGATCAGGGTAGTAAGTATAATATTCAAATGTTTTATGTCTTTGTGTCATACTTTGACATGTTCAACACCCACGAGAATCATCTCATATTTTGGGTCTATGGAACGAAAACTGCATCTAATCTAATCTAATCTAAAAACACCACAGCTATAGTGTACATCATGTTGGTTGCATCTCGGTGTTCAAGTCACCAGGCAGGTAGCAGGCAGACCATCGTCGATCATCTTGTCCCAGTTTCTCTGAAACTGACTTTCTCTCTGGTTCTAGCGATGCGAACAGATTGGCGCCACAATTGAATGTGTCTTTCAGCTCCGAAAGCCTTGTTTTTTAAAGGACTCAGAATCGCTTTGGGTGTCTGAGCGCATTTGCCCTCGTTTATCGGTCCCATCAGCTCTCCTTGTCTTGCTTTAGTAATTCAATAACTATTCTGGGTCATTGAGCTCGGGTATTTCTTCCTACATTTGATTTTGCAGTGGCGCTCTGGCGCTTAAGTTTCAAAGTATTACTTCACACTATCTTGTTATGTGGCACTGCAATGTTTGCATTCCTGCCTTCTTCGCTCAGGGTTTGTGTGGCAATGCTAATTTCATACCCTGATTTCTGTTACGTCGGTAGTATGCCTTGTTGACATTCATATTGGCACACCAGCCCACAGGTAGTCTGCTCTGTGCTGAACTCGCCCGGCAGAACATTAAAAAAAATTAAATGTATACAATAAAAAATTATTTTACACAAGAGTGATCTCCTTCCAACCAACATCACCACTGGCTGACAACATTCAAACCATACCAATTCAAATCAGTCAAGAAATGCTGTAAAAACCTGAGTACAAATGCACCCAACGATTATTAAGTAAAGACTTCAAATATAGAAAGTTTTGAACTTACTCAACAGTAAACATGACAGAGCAGGTCATTCCAGTTTTAGTGACAGTAGTGCAATGCTTGCTTTTACCATCAGTGTTGCCGGCCGCTGTGGAGGAGCAGTTCTAGGCGCTTCAGTCCGAAACCACGCTGCTGCTATGGTCGCAGGTTCGAATCCTGCCTTGGGCCTGGATGTGTGTTATGTACTTAGGTTAGTTAGGTTTAAGTAGTTCTAAGTCTAGGGGACTGATGACCTCAGCAGTTAAGTCCCATAGTGCTCAGAGCCATTTGAACCATCAGTGTTCTGAGTCCTGGTTTTAAATATATTCTCATTGTGTGTCGTTTATATCTTTTATTATTGCTCTTTTTAACCAAAAACAATGGAAGTCATATCTCTTATACGTGGAAACATCCGTTTTTTTAACTTTTAAGATATTTTAACTGATTTTGAATATCTCACCTGTATGTTGGTATTTATTTTCTTTTTAGTTAGTCTTCAATTGTCGCTTGGCTGTAGAGTGGCTTTCAAGTACCACTGACAGCCTACGTCCCCCCCAGTCTATGTGGGGTGATGGAAAATGAAATGACGATAAAGAAAAATAATTCCGAAACGTCTGTTGATCAGCTACTCTTTCACACTGGCTGGAGCAACTCTCCAGTGCTAATTGCAGAGCTACCACCATTTTTGATTGCTAGACTGGTTGGGGTGCGCCCTAATGCTTGATTTTATAGCCGCCACCCAGTGGATACGTGGTATCACACTAATTTTTCGGAGCAGCTGCCTCTCCGGCGGCCGTAATCAAACTTGAAAACAGCACGTTTTTCTCCCTATTTTATGACTCCAATGGGCTGAAAACAGTGTACACCCTGAAACACATGGATCAAGGGCTAAAAATAAAACTGATATATGATCTGGATGTGTCACCCAGGAAGTAAGTAGGTCATGGACTAAAAACAGAACAGAATCCTTGATGTGTCCCAAGAGATAAGTAGTCATTATTTTAAAAAAAGGGAATTGTCTGAGGAAACAAGTAGGTCATGGGTTAAAAATAGAACTGAATCCTGTATGTGTCCCAGGAGATAAGTTGTCATTAGCTTAAAAAAAGAAGGGTATGAGGAAATAAGTAGGTCAGGAGCTGAAAATAATATTCACCTGCCTTGGGACACCACATCCTGAACAAAAACATAGAACAGAAAGTGGGTTGTGGGGTTGTGTGCCAGACAAACACTGGCGTGGTCACACTGACATTAGAACACAAGTATACAGCATTAGCTTTGCTAGTGTTCAGCGCCCTACACTGATTTATCATTGCTAGAATCAGAACAGCTATCTTTGTAGAATTTTGTTGTTGACGTCTCGTAATACGGCCTTAGCAAGTGGATGAACAGCGACAATGCACATACTTCTTTCCTTAGAACCATTTGAGAATAATCAACCCAAAGCAGACGCTAGTCAACAAGGTAACCACTTAAGATGTATACGCAGTCGTGTGTTCAATAAACACAACCAATAATATTAAATAAAGAAAAAACACACGATGAGGATACTCAATGCAAACAGCTGTACAATGCAACAAAAATGGATTCGCATGTGTTCCTTCAACACACGAACTGCCAGCACTCGCAAACCACAAGTTCTCGGGCAGTCCAAACATGGACACACCCGACTGAGTGACCATTCAGACAACAGTGTCGCATCCGCTTATGACAAACCACGTTTAACTACAGATGGTCAAGATGCAACTCTATACAGGAGGCTGACTTACTGGTTATTTTCTCCTGTAAGACGTGCAAAATTCATTTCTCCCATCAGTAAATTCACCGGTCATATCATCAATATAATATTTCCATCGGATTCCACAAGGTCAACAGTCTCAAAAGAGAATAGCTAACACAAAAAAACAGATAGACAAACTATCAGTAACTGTTCCTCCACTCGGTTTGCATGCGAGGAAAACAGAACCAACTACAAGTCGTTGCGGAAACACTCGCAAGTGATCAAAAATTAATTTCTCAAATCGTGGCAGATGGCTGACTATGAACACACAAAGCTACCAAACTCAACACAGAACCACTCTGAGGTCAGCTTGTCAGTGCCTGATGCAAGATACAAACACCAAACTGCTGCTGTCAGAACAGAGCGATATCAGTCGGTAATTTCGCAGTTTGTAAGTGACTTACTATGCCATAAACAATTATGCTCACTGGTTCAAAACCTCACACAATTATTAATAACTTATCCTTCACACCGTTCGCATACGAAAACACAAAAGTCTCTTACCACCAACCTCACGTCATTGCCGAACACAAACGAATACATAAGATATAAGAATAATGGAGGTACGTAAGTCCTAATTATCCGTCTAGGTGTTTCAGTTTATTCTTGGAAAACTGCAAATTTTGTTTTTAGTGATCTCTCGGTAACGTAGCCTTGTAATTATGTTACCAAATTGTGGATTGTTAACTAATAGGAGTAAAGTTTGAAATAAAGTTAAGCAATCTGTTATCTATCTAAGATGTAAGTAGGTAAGTAATCTGTAATCCAATATGACTAGAGAACTCCACCATGTTCTTTACAACGAAACTGTGTTGCAAAAGTACCATGTTACGTGGGAAGTGAAATTCAGAAAATGTTTGTATCGAAATGTTCTGTTCAAAAACGTGATGTATAATAATATTTCTGTTTGTACAATATAATAATAATGATATATCACTTATTAAGCACAATCAGTCATTTCTGATTTATTGTTTTCTACATTGCTTGACAACAGCTAAGAAACAACTGACACTCGCTAAGGGACAACTGCCTGTTACTACGGAACAACCGACAATTTCTACCGAACACCCGATCAATAATAGCACTCGTTAATGGAAACGTAGAGGGTGGAAGGTGTTAACTGCAACGAAGCCTGTGCACGAACGCTCTATATGCATCCGACAGTCTGTGCAGTATGGTGTTTGACGAAAGTTGTTGTGGAACCGATTAGTGCGACATTCCGTATGGAACGGCAACAAGTCAGCAAATCATCATTTGTTTTCTTACAATCGTGGACTAGCAGTTGGACAGTGTGTCCAAAAGTGTCATCTCGAAATTAAATACAGCCGCTGAAAGTGGAAATGCTGTGCGAAAGCATGTCGGTGGTCGTAGACGCACCACCACATGGCAAGAGGATCGATACGTAGCCCTAGTGGAAGAAATGAAAAGATTTCTCACTCCTAGGTAGGTCGCTGCAGGCCTTGTAACTGCTACCGGTGCAGGTGTGTCTGTCAGAACAATTTTGCGCCAATTAAATCAGCCTGGTCTGCATGTTGACTGCATCCAATTTCAACGAGGGCATCGGCAACAAAGAATCGCTGCTGTAGGGAGCATATTTGTTT
The DNA here is from genome assembly GCF_021461395.2 of Schistocerca americana. Classification (NCBI taxonomy): domain Eukaryota; kingdom Metazoa; phylum Arthropoda; class Insecta; order Orthoptera; family Acrididae; genus Schistocerca; species Schistocerca americana. Next base: position 337,470,918 of record NC_060130.1, read on the forward strand.
GGGTCAGCAACAGTGGTTAGAGGGATGTTGTGCAACTATTCCGGTTTCACTATGGCAAGCTACTCTGGCCATCAGTTACTACGGAGAGAGAGAGAGAAACACGTTACACACCACAAAATGTTCATGAACATCATCGATATGGCCAAGAGTTATAGTATGGAGAGGTATCATGAGCAATGGCGGAGCACCACTGCGTATCTTCGCGCGAGGTACCGTTACAGTGCAGCGGTACTGGGCTCATAGGTACGTGGGTCTGCTGAAAAGTAATGACTCTGATTTTTTTATGTGAAAACTCTTGAAGCTTTTTAATAAGACAGAGTTAATTAACGTTTTGCATCTGTATTCTTCGTGCATACGTATTTATTTCTCAACATAGTCAACCTGTCGACGAACACATTTCTTGCAACGAGGATCAGGTTTGTTGATATCGTCACTGTTCGCCTTTGTTTGTGGTGCCACAACCCCACCTCTGCTTGTGCCACTTCATCACTGTGAAAGTTAAGTCCTCGAAGATGTTTCTGAAGTTTTGGAGACAGATAAAAATCGGATGGGGCCAAGTCCGGACTGTATGGAGGATGACCGATGACAGTGAACCCAAGGTGCCAGACTGTTGTAGATGTCGTAGCGTTCGTCTGTGGCCTGGCATTGTCATGCTGTAGGTAGTGTGCGCCACGAATGAACGGACTCTTTGAATTCGTGGAACCTGAATATAGCGATCTGTTTCTCTCACAACGATATAGTTACCTTGTATAATGCCACGTTACATGCTACGATTCGGAGTCCTGTAGCGGCTGAGGGTTGCAACTTGTATAAGCGATTCAGGACAGTCGATTGAGTAATGTGTATGGCATGTAATGCCTGAACAGATATAGAGAACATAATAAGAAATTTAGAGACATTACCTTTCAGCACTCCGTCATAGAATATAAAAACATGTTAATCTCACAATGTTAGTGTGCGACGTCACTATAAGACTTTTAAGTAGATACAGAAATTATCTGAAGTACATACGCCCTTAACACAGGCAAATAAAACACAGCAATGACCACAGTGCAGCAAAAACAAACTATTCCTACATACAAAGTCATTAAATCACAGAGGCTATGACATCTCTCTCGCTATAGAATATAAAGGGACCTTGGAGAGCTGCAGAGATCGCGCAAAATCTGTCAGCAATCCGATCCTCCAAAGACTCAAATGTTCTTAAGGTGTCAACAACGGGATTCAGATTGTGAACATCACATATAATGATTGCTAGAAAAAACTGGCTGCACATACATGATAACAGTACAATCACCACCAATTTTTCTTGATTCATGAGACCACCGCAGGGCTTCAATGGGCTTTCACAATGGCATATTCGACGTAAATCAAATAGCTATCTTCAGTTAACAACCAAAACAGCTTGAAAGCGCGGACATTGGATAATGGCAAACGTGGGAAAACGTCCTACATAAACTGATAAGTGGGGAGCAATCAACGACCTGTTTGTCCGTCTATTTAATGTTCAGAATTCCTCCCCCGCCCAAGTAATGTGCAGAGGCCACTAGGCCAACAGTAAAACGAAACTTAAGCCGAGCACCGAGCAGTGCCCAGTTCACGCAGAGCCGACATCAAAGGAAGTCATGATGTTGACGTATCAGTGCTAACCGCATCTTCGGTCGTCTCTCTCTCGCCAACATGTGTTCACTCTCCACCATAATGCTCAGTTGTATGTGTGTCGGAAGTAGTAAATTTGCTGTAACTGATATTGCAAGAGAGAACAATCGAAAAAATGATTAAAACAAAAAAAGCGTAAGAAGTTAGAGAAGACGCTGTGCAATAGTGCTAGCTTCTGACGTAGGTCATGTATGTCACCCATGCAAAATTCTCGTGATTCCAACTGTAATAGAAGCGTCAGTATACACTATGTCATGAAAAGTATCCCGATACCTGGCTGAAAATAACTTATAAGTTCGTGGCGCCCTCCATCGGTAAGACTGGAATTCAATATGGTGTTGGCCCACCCTCAGCCCTGATGACAGCTTCCACTCTCGCAGGCATACGTTCAGTCCGGTGGTGGAAGGTTTCTTGGGGAATGGCAGCCCATTGTTCACGGAGTGCTGCACTGAGGAGAGGTATCGATGACGGTCGGTGAGGCCTGCCAAGAAGTCGGCGTTCCAAAACATACCAGAGGTGTTCTGTAGGATCCAGGTCAGGACTCTGTGCAGGCTAGTCCATTACAGGGATGTGTAACCACCCATCCTCAGGCTGTGCGTTATGAACAGGTGCTCGATTGTGTTGAAAGATGCAATCGCCATCCCCGAATTGCTCTTCAATAGCGGGAAGCAAGAACGTCCTTAAAACATCAATGTAGACCTGTGCTGTGATAGTGCCACGCAAACCAACAAGGGGTACCAATCCCTCCATGAAAAACACGACCGCACCATAACACCACCGCCTCCGAATTTAACAGCTGGCACTACACACGCTGGCAGACGACGTTCACCCAGCATTTACCATACTTACACTCTGCCATCGGATAGCAACATTGTGTACCGTGATTCGTCATTCCACACAACGTTTTTCCACTGTTCAATCGTCGAATATTTACGCTACTTATACCAAGCGAGGCGTCGTTTGACATTTACAGGCGTAATGTGTGACTTACGAGCAGCACAATGCAGCTAATATGAAAAACGTGTATTTGGGGTTGTCCGGATACTTTTAATCACGTAGTGTATGTGCTTCATGTGATCCCTCCTGGAATCATACCACTTTACATTGCACCGAAATATTATTTTTTACTCCAAATAGACATGATTGGCAGCACCCATTTGTTTCGAGGAGAATACCATCGTATTCAGAATAACCTCTGCTATAGCTACGGTAGCAGTCTCTACCGATTTCCCTATGTGTCTACTGATTTTTTTTTATTTCTAATTATCTGTGTATGTCTCTCGCTCTAAAAAAATAACGAGACTCAGACACACACACGCACACACACACACACACACACACACACACACAGCTCTCTCTCTCTCTCTCTCTCTCTCTCTCTCTCTCTCTCTCTCAGACTTAAGCACATATCTCTCATTCAATTATGATAGTTCTCCCTTCCTTGTAACTTTCTAGGAAAAACCTAAGAGATCACCATGCATTTTCTACTGCATATGGCCCTATATATTTCCTCTACTTCTTAAGTATAAATTTAGATATCCTGTACGATCGTGTCGTATTCGGAGTGAGATCACCCACGAGTTTCATTTTTTTTACAATTGTCAATATCTTTTACCCAAACTGATGCAGATTCAGATTCATTTATTGTACGATGATTCCTAGTCCTCAGAACCAACGGCGTCGACGACAAGTAAAATGATTTACCCATATCTCTATTGTAGACCTTTGCGATGCGAGATGTCCGATAAGCCATGACGTCACGGCTGTTACAGCTTTCTAGCCCTGCAACTTTATCGACTTTAGGTCCACGGACGAGGGCTACGGTTACCCAGCCGTTAGTATGCTACAAGGTATCATTGTTACTAAGGGTAAAGTTAAGCACTCTACCACAGGACACTGATGGACCATGCGGGACAACTTGTGCACCTACATAGTTCTCGGTATTAATAGGAATATTGTCTATTGCTTTATAAACTGTAAGGCGCGTACGCCTTCTTCTCCTATGATATCGTGGCATCTTAAAATTGACACTTTTTCCGTTTCTTCATTATTCTTTCATACGAAACATGTTTTTCCATGAAAATATGTAAATTTACAACTGTATATATGCCCTTATTGCTTTTATCAATAAGTGTGGCTTGCTTCTTTTATTTTACTATCCAGCTATAATACAGAGTCCCAATCCAGCTAGGGTAACTACTAACTATACTTCTTCCTCCAAACGTAAACACTAAGTGCCAAAGCCAGTGGTAAAACTTACGTGCTCATGCATGGATTGCTGTGGGGGTATATTGTTGACGTTATTCGGCTGTAAGCACTATTTTGTCTACGGGGATATAATACTAGCTCAGATGTTGTTGATCACGTGATCATGAATTCTTTTCTAGTTATGACTCCTAAAATTATAATACATAAGCGACGTATTTTTAGCTGATGTGTACATGTTGTAAAATATAAGTCTTAATGGATTATTCGGTAATGGCAGGATGCAGTGCCACACCTTAAACACTCAAATACTACAATCAGGACCTATAATGGTTCATGAAACTGTTCACTGTAAACCTATAGTTTTAACGCGAAATTCAAAATTACTCTGCCGAATGACTGGGAAACATGCTTTATTACGCACCTGCAGCTATGGCTGGCAGAAACATAGTCACTTAACCGTGCTTATACATAACGACAGTAATCTCAACTGTCCCGACAATGCCAGCACACGTTTTTCGAGAAACTGGTCACGACGTCTATGTTTCGCTGTGGAGAATTCTTCTGCCTGTCATCTAGGTAAATGAAGGATCGAGTCTCCTCCGTGACAATTTCCTTTCATTTATTAATTCAGTGTAACATGTCCACGATGTTTTTATAAGTTTGTTGCGGCGTTGTACTGTGTAAGTCTAGAAATTTCGAAACAGGCTAACAGCTCCCCATGTTCGTGTAGAAGGTAAAATAGGCGATTTCTTCTCTCACAAACATTCTGTTGCAACGACTCATGGCTGTGGGTCAAAACACACTGTTTCGGGAGTACTTTCATTTAATGTGGGCATGAGTATACCAAAACCTAATAGCAGAATAATGCTCCTGTCGGAAAAAAAGTGAATATGTTCCTCTTTAAAAGACTCTGACGGAAAGGTGAGGAACAGCTGCCTCAATATTCATTCCGCCTCCTTAACAAAAGTGTTAATGTGCGAACATATTCGCGCACTCTTAAGACAGAATTTTAAATCCTTTTACTCAGTCTCACTTCAAAAAAATGGTTCAACTAACCTAATGACATCACACACACCCACGCCCGAGGCAGGATTCGAACCTGCGACTGTAGCAGCCCCGCGGTTCCGGACTGCAGCGCCTAGAACCACGTGGCCACCACGGTCGGCAGTCTCACTTCACATTGAAGCCTTCGTACTCAGAATCTCCCTCTCAGTGCCACTGTCTATATATGTCTCTCTCCTACTGTCTCCTTTTTCTCCCACTGACTCACAGCATATCCCATTGACACTGGCTCCTCTCTCGCTTTCATTGCCTTCTTTTGTCTCCCATCCCCACTGCCTGTGTCTTCATTCGGCAGCTCAAAAATTCTGGTGAGACCAACTCACTTTTTACCTTATACTCACGTGTTTAAAATGTCGGTGCAAAATGCGTACACCCCTATATTTACATCTTAAAGTTCGCTGGTCTAGGAGGGTTCAGACTCCACAGACCTATTTATTGTCTGCATAATTATTTATTTTTCATTTCCACATTTTCCCGTCTCTTTTACCCCCACTTCTTCTGTCCGCATCTATCTCTCTTTCTCTTTCAGGGCCACTGTCTCTCACTGACCATCAATAGCTCCTCTCTGTTTCGCTGCCACTTCTATTGTCTTCATCCATCTCTCTTTCTCTTTCGCGGTCTCTTTCTCTCTTCCACAATCACTGTCTCCTCTCTGTCCCACCGTCACTGCCTCTATGCTACTCTTTCAGCGCAATAAGCCAGAATCTGTACGCTGGCCAAATTTTTGGTGATTAAGGTGGAAAGAGGATTGAGGTAGCTGGTTCCCCACTTATCTGAGAGAGTCTTTTAAGGAGGAACATATTCGCCTTTTCTGTACTCCGACAGGAGCATTTTTCCGCGGATCTCTTCTTTTCTCTGCTACAGCAGAGTGTGTTGCTTATAAAAACGAATTCTATAGGCCAGTAAAGTCTTGACATTCTGTTTATATACTTAGACACGTCTGTTTACTTTGACACATACAAACAACAAATACATACACATAATGTAAGGTTAACACGAAACCGTTTTCTTTACATTTTTTTCTGGATACTGTGCTCACTTTGGGCATATTTGTATACGTGTGAAGGTCCATTACACAGAGATACCAAGTCAAAAGTTTTGTTGGGTAAAATATGCTGACTGAAACATAGTTTGGTGACAGCACCAACGTCCCGCAATGTGTTCGCCAGGTCAGTTAAAACTACACTTACTCCTCAAATCGGATATTACTTCCAAAATTTCCGTAATTGTGAACATTTGAATCTCGGTAACAGAAAATGATATCGAGAAAATTTTCAGAGTTTTCCCAGAACGTCATCTTGAGAACAGATGGAAAAAGTTTCGACGAATTTCCATTAGTTGGCTATCAATTATAGAACAGTCCATAACTACAATTCGTACTTTTGTTCCCCAAAAATCGTGGTTTTTCTGGTGTATCTGATAAGGGATTCGGATTTTCGAAACGGAAAAAGGCGTTTTTAGATAAATGTCTTCATGTGTACAGTTAATATCTGCGCTATCTGCTGTGTTCGGTATTTGTATAATTGCTGCTGACAATGAAAAAACCCTAAAAACCAGTTTCTGCAGTTTTATTCATAAATACTCTAACTTTGAACCTCTGGATCTCGCCAACAGGTAATGCTAAAGTTTCCAAATTCCTCGAGAATATCATCTTAAGAGTAGATGGCAAAAATTCCGAAAATTTTCCATGAATAGAAATTACAGAAGTGGCCATCCCACTATTGGTACTTTTGTACTCATAAATCATGGTTTCTCGGGATATTCACACGAACCGAGCATGGTCCTTTCATAAATCGTCTGAGGTCCTCCCTAAACAACAAGTAATGCAAGAGAACCAGCTGATATGCTCGAAATGCCTGGGCTGGAGGAAGTGTGTAGTGTTAAATCCTTGCCCTTTACCATAGGATGTCTACAGTACGTCCATTCCTTCTGTAGGTATATAAATGGTTGCTTGACTCAGGGCTATTCAGAATACTTGACCTTTATCTCAGTGATCAACAGAACCCGACATAAGAACCCTCAGAAAGTCGCACTTCCGCCAGCAGCTTCTAAGAACATTTCAGTACTGTGTGAAATACGGCAGAAATCCTGGACGCAATATGGTCGCTAAGCAGTTACTGACTACCCTCAGCACTCCTCAAAATGACGGTATAGTTTGTCTTGTTTGAGACCTACGACGTGTAGCTCTTGAAATATGGAGATTGCCGTTTACACGAGAGATCTAAACTACAAAGTGTGACTCTCTGTGTTCCGGTCCCATGCTAGCACACTGCCGGCCAGATGACTCTCGGCGCGGTTTGCACGGCTCATATTACTCGCAAAACGTCTATCAGAGTGAAAAGAAAACTCACACATATACCTAGTCCAAGCTTGAGTGGGGAAGAACTCAGGGACATTCTCCTGCTACAAAAGGAGGAGGAAGTGACGCACTGCTGGGTACAAGGGCGCGTCATAATCGAGGAAAACGAGGGAGCTGACGGCATTCAAGGTAGCTTACAAGGTTAGTCTGCAGAAAAAAATGTGCTATCGCTTTGCAGCTGTTGTCATTGTAAAGTCACAAATTCATTTTCTTATTGAAGGAAGAGTGGCTGTAAGACAGGGCTTGGCACGAGAGCAGCCCGCGAGGCTGCCCGCGGGCAACGTGGGCATTTGTGTCGCCGTGCTGGCAAGATGCGCACAGCACGCATTCTCTACTCACGAACGGGACTGAAGACTGCCGATAATACACGATCGGCAGGTGACACTCAAGTTTGTAGTTACGTTCGTATTCTTTGCATTGTAATTATTACAGCACAGCACAGCAATACTTACGACACAATATATCGTGTGTATTGTGTTTAATCAATCATTGCAGTAGCTCCATCTGTTCCAATCAAATATAGTTTTTCCCAACTAAGGTAATTTTGTCAATAATGTTTTCTAAGCAAGAAAATATGTCGTCGGCCGTAGCTGCATCGTCTACTGACACATAATCAAGGAGTTCCTCCACCAAGTTGAACTCAGCGTCAACGCCTCTCACAAATACAGCAGACTGAGCAATAACCGTTACATCCATGTTTTCATCCAAAGCCAAAGAGAGAAAAAGATATGTTTTGTTTTGTCTTTCAGTTGCGTTTCCATATTGTTTGCCATTTTTTCGATGCAACTGCAAACTGTTCTCCGTTAAGGTGGAAGTGTTTCCAAAACCAGAAAAATCCCTGGACACAAGATAATTGCGGCAGCAACAAAACACTTTTTGACAAAGTATCCATCGCTGAAGGGAGGCGTTTTGTTTTTATTAGGATCTTTATGATAGCTCACTCTCATGGCACCATCATTGTGGATGATATGGTTCTCTCCCTTCAGATACATTACGAGGAGGAGGTAAAATCGAGCTAAGAACCACATAATGCTTTATAAATAACATCGTTACGTTTTCATGAAATGACTTATATCAATAGGAACGTTCTTCTTCCTCTCTCTCCATTTTTAGCTCGGGATGTTTGGCATTCCTGTCCTCAGTCTGGAAAGTGATCACGAATTTCTAATGAAGGAGTTGAAAACATCGCTTCACGTTGTACTTCTTCCACGCCCGTAAAATAGCATTACAAAATAGACACTAAGGGCCGGTTTGTGTTCCAACAAAACAGTCATCTTCTTCCAACAGTGCACTGAAGTGTAGGGATTTGATCGATTTTAGTTTTGAGAACATTAACTCCTCCGCAGCCATTTTCCTCTCACTAATTTTGCCCCATCGTGAATGCCAAAGAGACTTCGAACCGACAACCGACAACCGATACGAAGTAAACAGGCCCTTTATGCCGTGAGCGTACCGGTAACAAACGGGCAGTGTTAGAAGACAGCTAAATGGGGAACTGCTGGCTCAGTGCCCGCTGGCAAGCGGTGTGGGCACTCACGGGGGCCCGCGCGAACAATAGCACATTTCCCCATCCCTGCTGTAAGGAATATAAAAGCCCTGCGGTCAGTGAGAATTTTTTTCCAACGAGTCACGTGCGTCTGATACAGAATTTCGCCATCTTTCTTACTACCATCCACTTATGATGGCAGGTAATGCTCTCCAAACATGCGTCCAACCCTAACATTTCCATCGGATTTCCACAGAGTATAGCGTATTTCATCACCCTAAATCACTCGTTTCCAGTCACCCGAAGTCCAGTGGCGTCGCTCTGTATACCATCTCAAGAGTCGCTCTGTACTGACTATGGGAATGTATGGATTATGAGGAGCTGCTCCACGATTACACTCCATTCCTTTATCTCCAGACGCACAGTCTTTGTGCTATCTGGACAGCTGGCAGTACTTTGGAACTCACGAGTGAATCCGTCTGCTGACTGCAGGCAGTTCATTAGAATCACCCTCTGCAGTGCTCTGTGGTCCCTGTCCACCTGTGTATGGGTTCTGCCTGTACTTGATTTAGCTGTGGTTGTTCCCTCGCGTTTCCGATTCACAATCGCATTACCAATAGTCGAATGCGGCAGCTTTAGAACGGCTGAAATGTCCATTACGGTTTCGTTACTTTGGTAGAACCCACTGACTATCCCATGCTCGAAGTCACTGAGCTCTGCTGACCGACCCAATCTATTGTTACTGCTTCTCTATCGAAGACACAATAGACCTACCCCGCCGCCCCCTCCTCCCCCCTCCCCTGCCCTTTATACTGGCGGGTCAGACTCTCGTGACATCTAGTGCTCAAATCTGCATAGCATAGGTGTGTCCGGATATTTTTAACCAGGTAGTTTACATTTATTTCAGGTGACAGTCTGAGAGTTTTACCGTTATTAACCACAATATTATTTATTCATTTTAGTATGGACGCTAAAGACCAAGGTACTGAGGCCGGCCGTGGAGGCCGAGCGCTTCTAGGCGCTTCAGTCTGGAATCGCGCGACCACTACGGTCGCAGGTTCGAATCTTGCCTCAGGTATGGATGTCTGTAATGTCCTTAGGTTAGTTAGGTTTAAGTAGTTTTAAGTTTTAGGGGACTGATTGTAACGCCGGAAATGCATATCCTTCTATTTCCATCTATTGTACTATAATTTTTTTTCCTTATTTTGTTAACTGAAGATATAACATTTCTGTGTCTTTGTATATTGTAATTGTTTTACTATTTGTATATATATGCATTTATGTCGATTTATAATTGGTTTGTTTTGTGAATGTTATTTGTATTTATACGCTGGGTCTGGCCTAGGGAAAACTATGCTATCGAACGATTACGTCGATAGGTCGTGTGGAGAAACAAAGTGTTTAGGATCTTTGGTAGTGTTAACTCTGCCGCATGGAGCGCGGGCAGAGGGAGTCTGGCGGGAGTAGGGCAGTGGAGCAGGTGTGTTGTGTGACGCTGCCGCGAGTTGCCGCGCTTTCGGAGTTGGGCAGCATGTAGTTGCGCTCGACTTCTGACACGGTGTCGCGGACGGGAAGCATTAGCTGGCGCATATCAAGAGCCCGTTTCGCCTGGTGACCGTGTAGAGAAGAAGGCGCGCCAACATCCAGCTTCTGCAACAGCGACGGCCGACAATGAGTGACTGTCGCCACCTCCTCGATCGACTGCTTCAAACCTTCAATCAACCAACAAGGAAGACTGGAAGCACGTAAAGTTTTAGAACTGTATGGCAGACCTCAGCTTTTCAAACTGTTCAAATCACAAAATTACAGCAACGTAGCATGAACCTTTGTTGCTCATTGTCCCAATTGCATTACCAAGCAGGGTCCCTTCCTTTTCCGGAATGAACCCGAGTGTCGTTGAAATTCAAACGCCAGCATCATTCGATTTCACTGCTTTAATTTCAAAGTTCAGCTAAGGTATTCATAGCTGGCTACAATATTTAAATTACAAAAGCACAAATTAAGAGTGCGAGTTTTGTTACCGTATTTTAGCTTACCTGTGACTGCAGCTCAGCTTGATATGTACTAAATTTTACTATTGTTAGTTGTACAGAATCATTTAATTCAAGTTCAAAATTAAATCTCTTATTTCTAAATTGCATAGATTCAAGTAGCTTTTGAAATGATTGTTGAGGTAGTCCAAGACTAACCGTATCTTACTGAATTTCGATGTGCTTCAGAAAGAAAGCTCACTATTAACTTTAGCCATTAAATTAACTTTCGATTTTCCGGTTTTATTAATTCTTTTGCTAAATTAAGTCAGAGTGTAGCGAAATTTATTACTTCTGACAAACTTTCAGTTTTCACACTACACGTGTCAACCTTCAGTTGCCACGCTTCTAGTGCTAATTATATGTGTAATAACCTTTCTTTTTCAGTTACTATAGTAATTGTCCTTAGGACTGGCGACCATAATTTCCCCCAAATCTCAAATATCTAATTAGCGCCAATTAATTGTTAACGTGACGACCGCACATTTACTTTCTTTATTAACTTTACCCCTTTTCAAAATTAATATCCAGCAGTTTCATTTGCATTTTTCCTTTCATAGCGATGCAACCCTTTCCTCCCTCTTTACCGACAAATTAACTTCGGTGACGATTGCTTTTCCCAAATTTCCATTAGGTACACGCGGTTTCATTTTTCACTGTCATTAAGGTCGATGAGCGAGGGGGAGGTTACATGATGACCTCAGCTGTTAAGTCCCATAATGCTCAGAGCCATTTGAACCATTTTTTGAACCAAGGTACTGAGCACATAAAGGTCGCGATATCATGATGCATAACCTAATGCTTAGTGATACGACTAGTATTTGAACACTTCCTTCGAGACAGACAAACCGTGGAAGTACTCAATGCGAGTAAGACGTTCGGAGTGGGAAACTGTTTCTTTTTCTCATTGTGGAACTATTACAAACTAACTATTTCTCAAATTGTAGAAGAACTGCATCTAAGTGCTGAAGTGAGGCGCACTCAAGTAGATAGGTGCGTCTGTTCCCGTATGTTGTCAATGCTTTTTACATCTCTACTTTCCTTGAGGTCATGTAACTCTTCCGTGACATTGTTTTGCTTCCGATTACTTTCTTCGAATTGCTTAACTTCCGTAGATTCGTGTATTTGGACTGACGTGTTCCTAATATTGGTAAGCAGTCATTTAATGTTAAAGAAGCTTAATTTATTAATGAATGGTTTTGAGATATTCGTCTGGCAAGTAAAGGACCTAACACTTACAAGGCATTCCGCGTGGATGAGACGGGTATGAACAAATTGTTGTTGGCAAACAGGTTAGAAATAATGGCAATGGAAAGAAAATCCTTTAAGTTTCGAAAGTCATATAGAAAGCAAGTTTCAGATCAACTATGCTGTGAGTTCTATAGACAGGCATTTGAACGAGAAAGTAAGCAGTACACGCAGATGAAGGTTTTCGTGTCGTGTCAATGCGATAAAACTTTCTTGGGTTTCTTGCTGAAGGAGGTCGCTGAGTGTCCATGGAGTTCCGAATACCATGCTCTCACTTTCTAACGTCTCTCTTTGCCGGTGAGAAAATCTGTGCATGAAGCGTTTGAAAAAAGGGCTACCAAAATCCTAGGGAAGTTGAGGAAAAGTGGCCAGGGGGGGAAATGTGATCATAGCATATCTTTTGCCCTGAAGAGTGCTGCAGCCTGCCGAAGCATGGTCACATTAGTTCTAACATATTCCTTCATTTTGTAAGTGAATGTGACAGAGAAAGCTTGTCTCGTCGTTCTTTAGCAACAACTACACCGATTTTCAATAGTTTTAAGTAAGGTAGGCCTACGTCATTTACACACATCAAAAAAAGGTTTGCATCACCTCGGTTCAGAGAGTTCCGGAACCTGTTCAGAAAACTGGAATAAGGATCATCATAAATAACATTTCCGCCAGTTTTATTACTCATGAAAACCCCACATTTCATATTGTACCACCATACAGCGAGACCTTCAGAGGTGGTGGTCCTGATTGCTGTACACACCGGTACCTCTAATACCCAGTAGCACGTCCTCTTGCATTGATGAATGTCTGTATTCGTCGTGACATGCTATCTACAAGTTCATCAAGGCCCTGTTGGTCCAGATTGTCCCACTCCTCAACGGCGATTCGGCGTAGATCCCTCAGAGTGGTTGGTGGGTCACATCGTCCATAAACAGCCCTTTTCGATCTGTCCCAGGCATGATCGATAGGGTTCATGTCTGGAGAACATGCTGGCCACTCTAGTAGAGCAATGTCGTTATCCTGGAGAAATTCATTCACAAGATGATCATGAGGGTGCGAATTGTCGTCCATGAAGACGAATGCTCTCGCAATATGCTGCCGATTTGGTTGCACTATCAGTCGGAGGATGGCATTCACGTATTGTACAACCGTTACGGCGCCTTCCATGACCACCAGCGGCGTACGTTAGCCCCACATAATACCACCCCAAAACATCAGGGAACCTCCAACCTTGTTGCACACGCTGGAAACGTTGAGACTGACTGTGTTGCCTCCAAACACGTCTCCGACGATTGTCTGGTTGAAGGTATATGCGACACTCATCGGCAAAGGGAACGAGATGTCAATCCTCTGCGGTCCATTCGGCATGTTGTTGTGCCCATCTGTACCGCGGTGCATGGTGTCGTGGATGCAAAGATGGACCTCGGAGTGGACGTCGGGAGTGAAGTAGCTTTGGTCACTCCGAGACGCCTGGACACTTCCCTTGTGGAGAGCCCTTTCTGGCCCAAAGTAACAGTGCGTACGTGATCGAACGACGGTATTGACCGTTTGGCATAGTTGAACTACAGACAACACAAGCCGTGTACCTCCATCCTGGTGGAATGACTGGAACTGATCGGTTGTCGGACCCCCTCTGTCTAATAGGGGATGCTCATTCATGGTTGTTTACATATTTGGGCGGGTTTAGTCACATCTCTGAACAGTCAAAGTGACTGTGTCTGTGATACAACATGTACAGTCAACGTCTATCTTCAGGAATTCTGGGACCTGGGGTGATGTAAAACTTTATTTGATGTGTGTATATTATGCTTATTACCTTGCTTATAGGTAGAGTAACACTTTTTTGCAGTATCAATGGTAAATGATCTACTATTATTGTAGTCCCTTGTCGTTTTTCTTGATCTGATAGTTTCATCTGTGAACCACTAATGCTGACATGGTGTCCGATTGGGAAAAGCGACCACACTGCTCGTCGCGAAAAGAGGCAACATTGTTTACCCCAATTAGAGTTAGTTACTTGCACATAGCGCGCATAACACTAAAGATCAGATTGGCTTCGAAACTCTTTTGGATACGAAGTTGTCAACCGTCATGTTATCCGTTTGTGGTGATTTTGAATTAATTTGTAGACTATGTACAGTATTATTTAAAATTGTCTCTGTTCTGTTGTATTTGGCCTAACACAAAAATCCGATTGAAAACGGCCTGTTGCAGAGTCTTGGTATTGTTTCAGATACTAACGCATCAAGATGCGTAGAAAGTATGCCCGGAAGTCAGAACAACAAACATGAATCGCATTAACCCTTTTGGCAGGGAAAATGAGCAACTATGTAAACCATCAGAAAAATGTATATTCCTATTTCTATTTTCTTTCTCACTTAAAATGTACTTGGTGTGGTAACTTGTAATATTTAGGCTCAAAACCTGTAATCGAGAAGTATGTGACAATAACAATGGTTTAATGAAAATTTAGCTCTCTTTAGACTGGCAACATTACCTCACCTTCCCATACAGAGTTAAAGAACTATGGGAGACGTAAGTCACAAAAGAAATCAAGCAACGGAAAGAAATCCTATGTTCAATGGATGTTATCCATATAAATGGCAAAACGGATGATAGCTATCTGTAGAATGAAACTCCAGTTGTGATAAAGGCAGTAGCATAGAGCTGCCATATTTCTGCTCGCAGCGCGGTGTAGACATTAGCCGCCAGTTGCGTAGCGGTCGCTGACGCCTTGCTGATAAATTCGCAGCTGACGATGCAGTATGACACTCACTGCCACGCTTGTGGACGCAGATATTGTCGACTGAATCTAAACAGGCCACAACAAAGGCTCATATAGGCGGAGTCCCAACAGCGACCTATAGCAGGCCCGCACCATATTTCCAGATAACGGCTGCCTATCTCATAGCGGTTGCTAGCGTATAGCCGGTTATCTCACAGCAGACGAATCAGTGTTACGCCCACTGCCCTGATTGCGACAGTTTGGTATTACGCCGCCAATCAGCGCTTAGCCGTCGTGCCTCGACTGATGCAACACTTCAGGCCACTAGGCAGGCTGGCTTTGACACTGTCGTAGACATTGGAGGTGGCTTGCTCCATTTTGTTTACGATCTTCTAGCGGCGTGTTACGGTACTACGACGTGATGATTTCAAATGAATACCGAAAATGCAAAAATGTACTTGAAAACAAGCAAACACTTAGTTACTGGTATGCAAGTTTACTTTTTCGGCGTGTTTATTAAATCTGTGTAGCTAATCCACATACGTACTCCGCCTTATAAATAGGCTGCGCCATTTTGTTTTGCCTCCCCTAGTGGGGTACAACGGTACTCTGGACGGGGATCCCAATGTATATTAGAACAGCAGATATGCAGCTGCAAACCAGCACTATATTAATTTCAAAAGTTTCTTTCACTGAGGTGATAATTATTACAGTAACATGCTGAAATATTTGTCACTAAAACTTAAAAGCAGTTGAAAGCAAGAGATATCCAGCTCTAATGGATTTATTATTATTTACTGCATATAATTCAAAGCACAGAGCGACGCACTTGTCACTGCAGTTTAAGAAAGCTGCTCTATTGACTGAGAAAGGCCTCGTGGTACTTCCGTTTGTGGAAGGATCCTACAACACGTTACTGCATAACTTTTTTTGGGCTCTGATTACAAAATACCTGGTCGCTACATCAGCTGCTCTGTGAAATGTGGAAAAACGACAATGTCACACGTAGCTATGTGTCGTTTCTAGAAAAACAGTCTATAGGTAACAGCCGTCAGAAACTCTTTGGTGCCGGCCGGAGTGGCCGAGCTGTTCTAGGCGCTACAATCTGGAACCGCGCGACCGCAACGGTCGCAGGTTCAAATCCTGCCTCGGGCATGGATGTGTGTGATGTCCTTAGGTTAGTTAGGTTTAAGTAGTTCTAAGTTCTAGGGGACTGATGACCTCAGAAGTTAAGTCCCATAGTGCTCAGAGCCATTTGAAACTGTTTGGTACGTTGTGTCCTAAGCATTATGTACGTGCTTATGACTCGACACAAAACTACATCATGAATTACTTTCCAGGCAGAATCCATTACGTTTTTCGCCACACAGCGCCAACGCAGGGTCGGCTCCTCTGATGCATTCATAAAAACTTATTAACGTGTCAGGAGGTCAATTGCAGTGAGAAGGTATCAGAAATATGTTTTAGGTTATTTTGAATAACTCTAAAATTATTTAAATTGCAGAACTTCAACTTGTACAGTAATTAGCTATTGTTCTTTTGAAAGTTCACATAAAATTCCTTGGCGATTGGTGACCAGGAAATTACTTTATTAATTCACAAGTTGTTGTGAGACTTTTACTATATTCAAAGGATACATGAGTGTGTTTGGGCCTGCTGCATGCAAACACAAGAACGAAAGGCAGCTTCTCAGTGTGAAAAAGCGTTCTCAGGACACTGTCACTGAAGGCAGGTAGGAGGAATTTGCAGTTGCCTGATGTACAATGCCTATCGCCACTCCACTCGCAAAATAGTCATATGGAACTTACCTAACATTGAAAGTGTACATTGGGAGGTTAACGCAATCGTCTCAGAGACAACATTGAAGCACGCCAACATTCTTTCTCTAACCTCTGACAGGAGAATGGCTAGAATACTTTTCTTTAAGACTGAGTACTTTACGCCATTTGCTGAAATCTCTCATGCAATTAAATAAATTTAATTACTGACACTTTTACAGCAGCGCATAACGACTTGCACTCGTCCAGACTTAATGAAGATCCACTTTGACACCACGTAAATTCTTGGTCGCTCAACAATCACGAAAGACCACTGTGACTGGTCTGAGAAGGTTTCAAAGAGAAGACATCTCTTTCGACATTATGGCTGAGGTGAAGCTGCCCTTTTGAGCCAGGCAAGTACACCCATAAAGTTCATCTGTTCACTAAACAATCTAAAATAGTTGGTAGACGTACAGGTCCGGAGCAGCAAGATCCTGCACCTGTAATAGCGAGTTCCTTTTCACCGAGTGGGAGAATTCATTACCTAGAGTTGTGTGCTCCGGAAACAGTCAGATGACTCATAAATTGTTCTATGCTATCGTACACAGTGCTACACTTGTGCCAAAATGTACATCGACTCGTCAGCTAATATACTGGAATGGGACAATGGATTACGGACATAATGGCTAGAAGATGATTCTGAATGGTTCATTACTGAGTCTATGTGTGGTTTGGCTCGTCTATCCAGTGACACTACACTCAACAGCACAATCGCTAGTAATAAATAGACGGGGATTAATACAGCAGTCGAGCTCAAGTAGGCTTAGATCTTATATCTTGTCCACCCTGTGCTTACTTTTTAATCCAGTGGTCAGTAAAATTACTGACGTCTTGAGGTATCAGGTATTTTGCCTGATACAAGCGTCGTTCTTGCTCGATATTTTCACAAAATGACTCTTTATCTTCATCCCCTGCTACCTGAGACTGCTTGCAAAGTGGATCGGATCCAGTATTTATACCTATGCCCTTAATCCTCCATCATCGGTTCCAGGTGTTCTGCTTGCGGTGCGCTCCCAACAGCAGCGTCCTTAAACGTCCCATCTTTGGCTTGCTGCGACTGTTTGCACGCTGGAATTCCGTCGTAGCCGCAAACATGACAAGCATTTCCTGAGCTTGAATATGGCGCCGGTTGAGCGCTTCATTCGCTATCCCTCCGGTACTTCTTGTTGATGTGATGTGGTGTATGTACCTCCCTTTGTGGATTTTCCTCTGGCATGGCTAGCGTCTGTGTCATCCTCAGTCTGCTTCAGAAGGTGTTTACTACTGCATCTTCTTGGCAGGCGCAAGATGAGCTTCAGCTCTTGGTTCTGCACCTTCTGTAGCATTCCGATGTGGGTTTCAGCTACATTGCCTGACGCCACTACTGCGTGCTCTAACACTGGTGTGATCAGTGTTAGGTATAGCGTGATGCCGTGGCCAGGAAGCAGCGACGACGACGGATTGAGCAGAGCACACAGGGCGCGAAGTCGCCCTAATTCTCTGCTCTTGACGCCTTTTATGTGCGGCAGCCCTGTCAACCGTTGGTCCAGGGTAGCCGAGAGGTAGCGGCCGAGTTTTGCTCCATGGGACAGGGCCTCCTTTAATGAT
Source organism: Schistocerca americana (assembly GCF_021461395.2). Classification (NCBI taxonomy): domain Eukaryota; kingdom Metazoa; phylum Arthropoda; class Insecta; order Orthoptera; family Acrididae; genus Schistocerca; species Schistocerca americana. The sequence goes on from NC_060130.1 coordinate 337,489,093, forward strand.
GAGTGGTGGCAGATGTGGAGGCAACAGCTTCTTCGTCTGGCTGTTGACGGGGTTGTACTTCAGCCGTCATTTGGTTGATCAACCAGGTTGAAGGAGTCTCCTCCTTCTGCCGCGTTCATGCTGGACACAAACAGCGCCGTGTCATCGGGGTAAAGTGCCAACTTCACGCACGCCGAGCATCAGTAGTGTAGAGCAGTGCTTCTCAAACTGTGGGACGCGAACTCGAGGGAGGTGGGGGGGGGGGGGGGGGCGCGAATGGCGTGCAATGGCCGCGCCTTATGTTAGGGAACCAAATATTCTTAGTAACAAACAATTAGGTTTATCTTTCGTCGAACAAGCGACATGCCGCTGATCTGGTTTGAATTTCGCCCGCCGTCGGTGTTAACGCTAGATGTGGTCGACGACAATGAAACCATTGTCACATTTTCAGCATTGTTTGAAATGATCAGTCGAGCTGTGCGACTTCCTTCAACACCACCTAGTAACAAAGCCTACACACGCGAGCTGAGCAGGTGTTGCTCCTAGGTGGAGTTGCTTCCTTCGATATTCTGCGGGATACCCTTTGTCGCATGCGCCATTACTGTTCCCTTAACTATCCCGCGCAGTGCAAGGTTTGGCTCGTTTGTCTCAACGCATCCTTATAGTGACGACTACAATTATAATCTCACAATCATAGACGTTGCGAGGAAGACTTGACTGCAGTATGAAGTGGTTCCTAATTAGTGACAAATATAAAGACAGCAGTAGTCCGTCAACTGTGCCGGGGGGAGGGAGATACTCCAAAGGCGAAAACGAGGAGGTATGACAAGAACTATTTATTGCTAGGCTTCACAAAAACTACAACTAATGGTGAAGAGCGAAAGCAGTGTGTAATTTGTTTAACGATTTTAGCTGCTGACAGCATGAAACCTAGCAAGTTAAACAAACATCTTGAAACCTAACAACCTGAATTAACGGGAAAACAAAAAGATTTTTTAGTCAGTAAACTAAATGTTTTATTATCTACCCAGAATAACTTTGCTAGAACGACACATGTGAATCAAAGGCCCTTTTAGCCTCTTACCAGATTTATCATAGAACTGCTACGTGCAAGAAACAACACACGGTTGCCGAAACTTTGGTTTTACCAGCAGCTATTGATATAGTATCAGCTATGTTTGGCGACTCATTTGCTCACTAGTTGAAAAGTATTCCTGTCTCTAACGACACAGTGCGTAGAAGAATTTTAGACTATTCGGACGATTTACTCGAGCAGTTAATAGATAAACTGCGCAACAACTGTTTTGCACTTCACGTGGGTGGAGCAAGTGACGTTCATAAAGATGCTCATTTGATTGCCTGTGTTCGTTTCGTTGATGAATTTAACATTCGAGAGGAATTTCTTTTCTGTGTGCCGATACTGGAAACAGATATAGCTGAAAGCCTTGTTAACATGCTCAATACATTTTTTAATCAAACCGGTATATCATGGAATAGGTGCATCGGAGTATGCACAAACGGAGCTCACGCAATGTCTGGAATTCATGGTGGGTTGCAAGCGAAAGCTAAAGTTGTAGCTCCTGATACTGTATGGACTCACTGTACGATACATCGGGAGGCTCTGGCCGCTAAAGAACTTAGTCCACCCCTTCATGAAGTTCTGTAAACGGTTATACAAACAGTTAATATTATTAAGACAAAATATATAAATTTGAGGCTTTTTAATGTGCTATGTGAGGAGATGGGTGCTGAACACTCTCAGATGCTCTTTTTTAGTGATGCTCAATGGCTTTCATGGGGTAAAGTACTGAAAAGAATGTTTTAACCAAGGAATGAGGTATTCTGTTTTTTAAATTAGAGAAGTCACTGTTTGGCCCACTGTTTCAGCAAAGGAGATTTTTATTTAAAATGGTTTACCACACTGATATTTTTGAGAAAATAAATATACTTAACACTTCACTTCAACGTAATCAGGAAACTGTAGTATCTTGGAATGAAAAGGTGAAGGCGTCCATAAAGAAATTAGTGCTGTGGCAAAACCGAATGGAGAGATGCATACTAGATATGTTCCCTACTATAGCGTCACTGTTAGGGGATACAAATAATTCGATACTTCCAATGTCGATGAAAGCTTCCTTCTTCATCATCTTGCAACATTAAAAGTTCGCTTCGAGAAATATTTCAGCAACGATTTTGATAAATTTAACCGGATTAAAAATCCATCCATAAACGCCCCTGGACCGTCATTTCTAAATATAGAAGAGCAAGAACAACTTATTGAACTCACTTGTGATACTTCATTGAAGCGTAAATTTAATGAAGTGTCTTTGAGGGAGTTTTGGATACATATTAGCAATGACTTCCCAACGTAAAGCCAAAATGCAATGAAGAACTTGATTCCTTTTGCAACAACATACTTGTGCGAGACTGGATTTTCAGCTTTGTCAGCTATGTACTCGAACTACCGTTCTAAGCTAAATGTAAACAAAGAACTTCGAGTGGCTCTTTCTGCTATTCCTCTAAAGCAATCTCATCCATCACACTGAACTTTTTTTTAATTTAAATATTTATTACTCATGTAATTCTTGTTTGCTGAATTGTAAATAATGTTCATTTCACAGTTTTTGAATAAATAAAAACGTAATAAATATAAAAAAATGTTTCGTATTTTCGTCATAATAAGTCATATAATTTTGGATTCTTCTGCGTAAAATCCTTTTAAAAGACCTCAGTGTGTGGCATAAGAGGAGTCAGTGAAATGACACTTTCCTTTGGGAGTTGAGTCCCACACATTTCGCAGTCGATAATGACAGTGCACGTTGTGATGAGCAAGAAAGATATTCTTGACCACCTTTGACAGAGTTAACGCCCAGTGGGCGGTTCAACACTTCTCTAATGACATCGCGGTTCCAATAGTTCAAATGACTCTGAGCACTATGGGACATAACATCTGAGATCATCAGTCCCGCCGGCCACGGTGGCCGTGCGGTTCTAGGCGCTTCAATCCGGAACCGCGAGACTGCTACGGTCGCAGGTTCGAATCCTGCCACGGGCATGGATGTTTGTGATGTCCTTAGGTTAGTTAGGTTTAAGTAGTTCTAAGTTCTAGAGGACTGATGACCACAGATGTTAAGTCCCATAGTGCTCAGAGCCCTTTGAACCATTCATCAGTCCCTTAGAACTTAGAACTACTTAAACCAACTAACCTAAGGACATCACAGATATCCATGCCCGAGGCAGGATTCGAACCTGCGACCTTAGCGGGAGCGGTTCCAGACTGAAGCTCCTAGAACCGCTCGCTCACAGCGGCCGGCTTGACATCGCGGTCCTGCAACCCCATTGAATACGATAACACATCTTTGAAGTGTAGTACAGCATAATTTTTCCTCTGGTGTACAGGGTGGAACCAGCAGGGACCGATCAAAATCCTTTGACGAAATATGAACGAGATAGAAAAGGATGTTTATGGTTCTTCAGCTCTCTTGTTTCAAGCATCCCTGTCGCGTGGGCGTGGTGGAGAGTGGGAAGGGGAGTGCAACATTGACACATGCCTGAATAAATCGGCACAAGGTTCCTCTTAGATCATTCAGTTTGGCAGGATGCTCAGTGCCACCCACGTAACTTTGTTGAACAGTTAAAAAGTGTACAGTGCCAATCTGTGACGAGACAGTCCTCGCTGCTGCTCTTGCACCTCTTGGTTGGCATACAGATTCGAAGGCTTATCGAAGGGGTTCACTGTCCGCAAACGCGTAGGGCTTTGTCACAGCTTTTCTTTGCGTAGGTATATAGACGTCCCGGACAGCGGTAGGATACCAAACTGAGCGTCGCCCGCCATACGGCCCGACAGTAATGAGTGATAGTCTGGGGTGCCATTTCTTTTCATAGCATGACCCATTTGGTTGCCATCTGCGGTACCCTTACAGCACAGCTATACGTCAACGATATTCTACGCTGCATTTTGTTGCCTTTCATAGCAAGCCACCCAGGGCTTACATTTCAACATCACAATGCCCGCCTGCACACTGTGAGAGTTTCTACTGCCTTTCTTCGTGCTAGCCATATCCTACCTTGGCCAGTAAAAGTCGCCGGATCTGTCTCCGCCGGCCGCTGTGGCCGAGCGGTTCTACGCGCTTCAGTCCGGAACCGCGATGCTGCTATGGTCGAAGGTTCGAATCCTGCCTCGGGCATGGCTGTGTGTGATGTCCTTAGGTTAGTTAGGTTTATGTAGTTATAAGTCTAGGGGACTGATGATCTCAAATGTTAAGTCCCATAGTGCTTAGAGTCATTTGAACTATTTTTTGATCTCTCTCCAACTGAGAATTTTTGGGACATTAAAAGCAGAGCCCTCAAACCATATTGGGATTCTGACTACCTGACACACAGACTAGACAGAATTTGGCACGACATACCTCAGCAGGACTTCCAACAACTTTGTCAATCAATGCCAAGCGGAATAGCTGCTTGCATAAGGTGCTTCAACGTGTTGTAATCATGATTTTGTATATACATGACGTACATGTACGTCACATCTGCTGATTTCTCTCCCCTTCGGATGATCTCTTCTTGGTGGGCCTTTCTTTTTTCCCGATTTGCGGCAACCTCATGTGTCTAAGCTACCTACGCTTTAGAGGCTACTTGCTGAATGTCTGTAAGGCTTCTTCAAATGGCGGCACTCTTGTTAGGAAACACTATGGTGCCTCATACATTGAAGGCGCGCTGGTAGGGGCTGCGAAGATGCGGGGAAGAGTAGACGTATCTCCTCGCTGGTAGCCCCGCCTTCCTGACGTCTCCTGGGCGATGGTTGCTCACATTCGACAAATGCCATATGGCTGGCTCTGCCAACGAAATAACTTGACGAATAATAATGTGCATCTAATGAGGGAATAAACCGAACCACTGAATTCCAGCAATCAAAATTGTGGTATACCAGTTACATAAGATTCACAGAAAGGTCTCATCTCAAGCACAGCTGGAATTATTATAATTAACGAAAAAACTTCTTATTTCTATAACTGTATTTTATCGTGTCATACACACCTACGCAAGTGTAGTGTATTATACTAGTTCCTCTCATCGTTTCATTAATGAAGTGTGTTGTGTGTGTGTCCAGATACAAGATGTGATAGGGTTACGATGCACCACCTTCACATTTACACATACATACGCAAAAAAACAGCTACGGAAAATACATGTTTTTGAGAGTATTTTAATGCAATGCTGCGTTTAAACAGCATATTTTTCGTAGAGTAGACTATAAGTACGAAATTACATCACAAAACAGTCTGGCTACACAAACAAGTAATGGAATATGGTGCCTGGTCGGTGAACTTTGCCGCGCCGGCTTAGTCGAGCGGTCTAAGGCGCTGCAGTCATGGACTGTGGGGCTGGTCCCGGCGGAGGTTCGAGTCCTCCCTCGGGTATGGGTGTGTGTGTTTGTCCTAACGATAATTTAAGTTGAGTAGTGTGTAAGCTTAGGGACTGATGACTATAGTAGTTAAGTCCTATAAAATTTCACACACATTTGAACATTTTTTTTGCGGTGACTTTTATCACCTATACTTCGGTTAAGACAGCTTCCTGATTGTCAGAGGTCATTGATGGCTGGTATGCAACAAATCATGTGCTCATGTGATCGGTAGCTGCTTGCACAAAAAAAGATGTTCATCGACTGTAGTCTTCGTTGGTAGCGAGTCGGAAAAGTAACAATAGAGCAGTGATGGTTAACGCTACACCTATACAGACGGCGATGCGTACGATACCGTAATCACACATCTTAGGCCGAATAACAATTTTAAGACGAGCGTTCGGGCACACATATACAGTAGAGATGGGCAAACTCGATCATCATTGGGAACTAGTTCACTGCTGATCGTTCTTCTTTGGGAAACGCTCATTTTTACTCGTTCACCGTTCATTTGTGCTTGGTATATGGTTCTTATGAAAAACTGAAAACTAGTAGTATAGGTGACTGAAGGATGGAGGGCACCAAGAGGGGGCACTTGCCTTCCCCCCTGGAGTATAGAGTTTTTATTCATTACAGAATTCTTACACACTGTTAGAAGTAATTTCTGTGATTCTGCAGAACCTCTCGTTTAGCTAACTGTAGCGTTGTGTGGCTGATCGCAGGGAAATAACATCGGGTGGCGCACCGAAAACCGGCCTCGAGTACAGACTACTCGCCAATTACGGACGATGTGTTGCCCGTTACGAGCAGATACAACAAACAGACAAACATATAATAATTAGGCAGTGAAGAAATAACAAGCTAACGCAAGCAACAATAGCGAATCAATAGATGACGATGTGTAGAGAGCTGGAGAAGAGAACATGAAAATCTCACGCTACGCGCGTGGGCTATAGCTCGTGTAGTCTTGTAAACCTGTTGGTGGCTGTTTCCCAACTTAATAGACCACAAGTGTCTTGTATAAAGTTCTTCGTTTCGACTTCCACTACATAGCTATGTTACGTTGTAAACAATAACCGTTTACACCCTATATATCCTTCACGTTGTCTCTGAGTCCGTAGGCGAAATAGACTTTATGGAAGCATAAAATAAAATGTGGTTTCTCATACTTGCGTCACATGCTTAGTAAAAATTAGGTTTTTATGTTGCATTATTAAAGTTAATGCAGCAATAATAATAATAATTAAGTTCGCAGTAGTAAATTTCTTGGTTTGAAGGAACCTTCTGAAAAAATGATTTTGAGATAATAAGTAAATACGATTTTATGGCAATCTATGTCTTTTCGAATGAGGAGGCACCGCTTTTCCTACTGAGCCAAAATGACCCACAACCCACTTTTTTTCCAAAGAAACCAAACTAGCAGGTAATGCAAATTGGAAACAACCAAACTTAAAAATAATTAGAGCCTTCCTAAATGTAATGTTTTGTATATGAAAGATACACGAAAATCGTTTTATAACAAAAAAACTTGCCTTGTTATAAGTATGTCTTCTGCTGTTCATCGATATAATGGAGTGAGCAGACATGCCCTTTTGTTACCTGAAAAGACGTACCTATTACATACAAGGTAACTTTTATGTAACTTACGTAACTATAAAATACTTTTTGATTACTGTTCGTGGACGCTAAATAGCCAGAACCAAGTGCAAGAACAGTTTGGAACACATGTAAAATAGGCGATCGCAGTGAACGAAACGAACAACTGGATACTGAACTAGCTAGGAGCAGTTGGCAGTGGAAATGAGACAGGTGGTCATGTGAAGAACGACGAGTGCTGCCGAGGGAGACCGACACTGAGACGAGCACGCGACCGAGGCTGGAGCGAGAACTGGCGAAGTGACCGTCGCGACCGAAGTGAACTATGAACCGATCGTTCTTCGTTCCCGGGAACTATATGTAGACCGCCGCGACCGAAGTGAACCATGAACCGATAGTTCCTCGTTCACAGGAACTATAAGTAGACCGCCGCTGCCGAAGTGAACTATGAACCGATCGTTCCTTGGAATTCGTTCCTCGATCCTTTCGTTCATCTTGGTGAACCGTTCCTTTGCACCCGTTCGTTCGCGAACTACCCATCTCTAATATACAGCAAAGTAAGATAATTATTTAACAAGAGGAAAAGGAAGATGTGCTAAATGGGGAACTGAGATCTGCCAGAAAAGCGAAGTTCTGGGCAAGTTAACGCACGTTTAAAAGGAACTGAAGCTGAAACTACAATGTATCGGTTAAATTCAGCTTTATATTTAGGACATTCCTTCTGTCGAACAATTGTATTGTTGTTTATATATTCTTATGTCGCTTATTTTTTCATGAGTTAAAAAGAGACATGCTTCCACTGGAAAGAATTTCGTTGTTTCTTAGTATCAGTAGATACAGCTTTGTTTACTAACTGTTGTACATATTAAAGTACCACTTTTCATTTTACAGAAAACTCTTTTCGGTAGCTCAAAACCATCACGATGTTACTATGAATTAACTGTATTTACATTTGATAAAAATAAAGAACTATAGAGCGATTCAGAGACTCCAACTCTGTATCCATTTAGTCATTTCATTTTGATACATCGATCCACAACTAAAACTGTGGAATAATTAGTTGAAGCAGATGGGTGTAAGACGCCAATAGGTGGAATATGCCACAATGTTCGTACTTCGGCCAGCACCCAGTGGGAGGCCGCTCTGACCATCACCACTTGTTATTGGGAAACCACTGTGAAGAAAGTTGTCCGCATTTGTCTACTGAGGACGAATTAATCAGAGAATGCATTGAGTTAAGTAGTCATAACCATGCAACTTATAATTCGGTTCTTGCTAATGGTAATGATGTTCCCCGTGCAGGTTTTAGTTATGACCACGATTTTAATGGTTGTTTTGAAACAGCATTGTATAGCTTCCAGATAGTGGGTTTAGGTACTTTAGTATTAAAGGAGATCACTTTCTAAAAAGCACATGTGTGCATGAGCATGCACACCCTGTGCCCCCCACAGTGCCTCCAGCCACCTGTAGACGGCATATCTGCAGCGATGAGAACTCCTTTGCCCAGTATGCCGAAGGTTCCACGAAGGCCTTCATAGACAGACAGCACTCCCAAAACCTAGTCCACAAACAGATATCACACACTGTATCTGTACACACCGCTAATCCTCTCACCACCCTCAAGAATCAGCTTCAAAGGAGCACCTCCCCCTCATCACACAGTGTCACCCAGGACTGGAACAACTGAACCCTGTACTTTGCCCGGGCTTTGATTATCTCTCATCCTATCTGGAACGAAGACATCCTACCCAATGTCCTTCCCACTCCTCTGAAAGAGAGGTGTTCCATCATGTGACCAACCTACACAGCATCCTAGTCCATCCCTATACCACCCGCATTCTCAACCCCTTGTTACAGGTATCATATCCCTTTGGCATACAGAGGTGCAAGACTTGTCCAATCAAACCACCCAGCAACTCCTACCCCAGTCCAACGAAGCACTTATCCCCTCAGAAGCCAGGCCACTGGTGAAATCAGCCATATCATATAATAACACCTGAAAGCACTGCAAAGCCTTTCATGTTGATATGGCCACCAACCAGCTAGCCACTATCAAAATGTTGTGAAGGACACAGTTGGCCACTTGCTGGCACAGCTTGCAAATGTGCACAACATGCTCAATTTCAATGGCTGTTTCGAAACCTGAACCATCTGGATCCTTCCCTCCACCACCAGCTTTTGTGAACTGTGCAAATGGCAGCTATCCTCACAACACATGCTCCACTCCCATAATGGTCCTGGCCACAATCTCAGGTAACCCATAGTCTGTGTATCCTCTACCCAACAGGTTCTCCTTCCACCATCCTGTCACTCCCTCTCAACTCATGTCCCCACATCGCCTTCAGTGTGTGCCGCTTCCCACCAGCCTTCCACACCTCCCTTCCACATTCCTAGCCAACAAACTGGCCACCTCCCCACAAGCTGCTAGCCACACAGTCTCATTCCCTCTCTCTCCCTCCTGCCACCATCTTCTTCTACCCACCCCACTTGGCACTACCCCCATCGCAATGAGCCCACCTGCTATAAAACAGCATTGACACTGTTAGTCTAGCCATACAATGTAGGGGCACAGGTGCACATATATATATATATATATATATATATATATATATATATATATATATGTGTGTGTGTGTGTGTGTTTTTGTGAACGTGTGTGGGTGTTTTTTTTCTACTCTAGCTCGTCAAAGTGTAATTAGCAAGTTCTCTTTCCTTTTTGTGTGCCTGTCGACATCTCAACGCTTCTGTTTGTCGGTGAAGGGTCTCCTTTAGATCTAAAGTATTTAAATTGTACAAGCATTTTCCTACTACACAGATAATGAGTTTGGCCATTTTTAATAGAGGTTATGCTGAAGAAAATGGCGGATGCATCTTCCCCATGTATACTACGTAAGATGCCACTCCATTAAAGAATTGTGTGATGTGAAGATTAAGTATTAATTTTCAGTATTTCTGACTGACATTAAAATACTTACGCAGTAAACTTAAATTTGGAGTGTAAGAACTGCTTTTCCCTGAGGTACACAGCACAAAGTACTTTATGTGTAAGCCTTTAATTTACCTTTAAGGTAGCCTTCCACTCCGTGTCAGTACGAGAGTAAAAAAACAGAGCTTCATGGCCAGAATCTAATCACCTCCTGGCCACAGAAGTTGTCAGTAGTGAGAAGGTGTCCTTGTGGGACGCACAGAAAATCTAAGAAATGCAGACATGAGGAACCCTGAAACGGAGAATGGAAAACAAAACTATAACCAAAGGTCAACCTATAACTCTACCACTACTATCGTAATTTTTTATGCTTTTACCTAAATAACAGAACTCCTGTCTCTATGTTGCCACGTATAACCCTCTTACTAAAATTTAGTTAAGCTTGCAAATAAAGTACACTTTGGGAGGATAGTCCTATTAACAGGAAAAGCTAATCAATAGAGTTACTCCTTTGTGTGTTGTGTCTAATGGGTTAGTAAATCGAATTATTCACTTCCTCTCATAAGATTTTACCCAGCTGTTATATAGAAACGCAGTATGAATGATATTATATTGAAGCTAGGAAAACTCAGTCCCAAGTTCATTTAGTGATTTAAAATATGTGCTAATGGTCGCCAGCCTATCCAGGGAATGAAACAGTGAAGTATTGGAAAAGCAGAAGTATGAATTTGGCCTACTTTCTTGCTTCTGTTTAGTTTGGTTCTTCAAATAAATATTAGTCCATTTAATCAATGATGGACTACACCCTTAAACATTAAGTTTTAAAAGAGAAAAAGCCCATTAGATATCTTCAAAGAAGCTAAAAAAAATTTTAACCAAGGGGGACCTTTAAAAAAACACGTTTCATAACCAAAAAGAAACTTAAATACTAAGAATACTTAGATACTAAAGCACACACTTTTTACACTGAACATTTCACTTCAAGAAAAGTTCTTTCTTACTGGAATTTACTTTCAAAAGCTATTACTCTTTGAACTAACTCTGTATATTCATTTGATAGATTTTACTAGCTTTGCTTCACTCTCACATACAATGCAAAGTACTTTTAACTGCAGTACAGCACACTGTACTTTACATAAACAGAAAATATAGTATCTATATGCAAAATTTTAAAGCAAAATATTACAAAAATTTAGATGAACGATAAACAAATAATGTTATAAATCAAGCCCTGCAGGTATGAAAATTGTCATAAAATCAACAGTGGTGCAAAATTTTGCCTTTACTATAGACGTTGGCATTTTAGTAGTAAAAAAATACTAAATGAATTTCATATTGAAAACTACAGCATACATCACAGATGTTGATTGTATCCGACAACTGCAAAATGCTGGAAATCCATCCCCGCAAAAATCAGCAGATTCAATAAAAATAGCAATATGGCAGGCTATGACTGATTGAATCTATTCTTGAAAAGACGTCCCACTGTCGCTGTAAGGATTGCCTAGGGTAAATCCATGGAAAGAGAGTTTAGAATGTGTCGAGAAACGGTTGACAACTATTCTCCCCTCTTGTTACACACCTACCGGGAGAACAAATTGTTTCAGCCGTCTGGGAAAATTTATGACAGGGACGAGTGTGGACTTCAGCTAATCAAGGTTCTTGGTGAAAGTTCTACCAGTGAAAGATTAACGACAGTGGAAGAACGTGAAACCATAGCCATAATTGCCTGTTGAAATACTAAAGGAAAATTCCTTTCAGCTTACTGCATATTTAAATGGAAAATAAAGAACACGAATTTGAAGACGGTATGCCTCCATCTTTCCACGTCGAAATGAATGACAGGTCCGCATGTGCGTATATACACTCCTGGAAATTGAAATAAGAACACCGTGAATTCATTGTCCCAGGAAGGGGAAACTTTATTGACACATTCCTGGGGTCAGATACATCACATGATCACACTGACAGAACCACAGGCACGTAGACACAGGCAACAGAGCATGCACAATGTCGGCACTAGTACAGTGTATATCCACCTTTCGCAGCAATGCAGGCTGCTATTCTCCCATGGAGACGATCGTAGAGATGCTGGATGTAGTCCTGTGGAACGGCTTGCCATGCCATTTCCACCTGGCGCCTCAGTTGGACCAGCGTTCGTGCTGGACGTGCAGACCGCGTGAGACGACGCTTCATCCAGTCCCAAACATGCTCAATGGGGGACAGATCCGGAGATCTTGCTGGCCAGGGTAGTTGACTTACACCTTCTAGAGCACGTTGGGTGGCACGGGATACATGCGGACGTGCATTGTCCTGTTGGAACAGCAAGTTTCCTTGCCGGTCTAGGAATGGTAGAACGATGGGTTCGATTACGGTTTGGATGTACCGTGCACTATTCAGTGTCCCCTCGACGATCACCAGTGGTGTACGGCCAGTGTAGGAGATCGCTCCCCACACCATGATGCCGGGTGTTGGCCCTGTGTGCCTCGGTCGTATGTAGTCCTGATGGTGGCGCTCACCTGCACGGCGCCAAACACGCATACGACCATCATTGGCACCAAGGCAGAAGCGACTCTCATCGCTGAAGACGACACGTCTCCATTCGTCCCTCCATTCACGCCTGTCGCGACACCACTGGAGGCGGGCTGCACGATGTTGGGGCGTGAGCGGAAGACGGCCTAACGGTGTGCGGGACCGTAGCCCAGCGTCATGGAGACGGTTGCGAATGGTCCTCGCCGATACCCCAGGAGCAACAGTGTCCCTAATTTGCTGGGAAGTGGCGGTGCGGTCCCCTATGGCACTGCGTAGGATCCTACGGTCTTGGCCTGCATCCGTGCGTCGCTGCGGTCCGGTCCCAGGTCGACGGGCACGTGCACCTTCCGCCGACCACTGGCGACAACATCGATGTACTGTGGAGACCTCACGCCCCACGTGTTGAGCAATTCGGCGGTACGTCCACCCGACCTCCCGCATGCCCACTATACGCCCTCGCTCAAAGTCCGTCAACTGCACATACGGTTCACGTACACGCTGTCGCGGCATGCTACCAGTGTTAAAGACTGCGATGGAGCTCCGTATGCCACGGCAAACTGGCTGACACTGACGGCGGCGGTGCACAAATGCTGCGCAGCTAGCGCCATTCGACGGCCAACACCGCGGTTCCTGGTGTGTCCGCTGTGCCGTGCGTGTGATCATTGCTTGTACAGCCCTCTCGCAGTGTCCGGAGCAAGTATGGTGGGTCTGACACACCGGTGTCAATGTGTTCTTTTTTCCATTTCCAGGAGTGTAGATGTGTATGACCTGGCTGCACAATCACTTCAATCCTAGGTAGGAATCTGGCAAAGTATTAGTAATTCCGGATGGGCACAGGTAACACTGGTATGATGTCAGTATTTTTGACTTTGTAGCTGAGATTCAGATTATTTTCCTCTTCCCACCTAGCCATACTATGAAATATTTGCAATCCCTAGATCAGGGCTTTTTCAAGCCCTTAAAAACATTCTGGTAACAATATGTCGACAGTAAACGCGTTGTGTGGGATTTCGGATGGGGCGTGTGAAGAAATGCCACAGCCCAAACATCCAGACGTACCATTACCCATAGTTGCAGCACGGTTCCATGCAGAACCAAACAGTTAGCGAAACTGCAGACGAGTAACTTTGAGGCCTCGATAGCATTTACAACCATCGAGGCCGCCAAGTTAGTCGTCTGCAGTTTCGCTAACTGTTTAGTTCTGCATGGAATCGTGCTGCAACTATGGATAATGGTACGACTGAATGTTTGGGCTGTGGGATTTCTACACATGCCCCATCCAAAATCCCAGACTACGCATTTACACTCTACGACAGAGCAACTGGCAGACAACTGACACAAATTGGAAATAGCAGCAAAGTTATCAACAACGTACAATGTGGAGCTGTCTAGTAATCCTGCTGTACCATGTAATGTAGCCCTTCTTTTCAATGAGCTCAGACAGTACTGCAGAACGCGTAGCTGGCACTAAGATTTCAGTTCCCACACTAGGTGAGGTGGCCGTTTGACCATCTAACTTTGCCAGTGGACGCTAGGGTGAGACGCCGTGGGACAAATACATCAGCTCACGATACTTACGGAGACCACAGCCATTCTGGCACAAAGCAAATGATTTTATTTAGTAAATATTTATTAATGAAAGCCTCTTTCTACACTACAGATATTACGAGAAGCCTACTGCCAATAAGCACTTTCATTCAACAATATTACGACGCAAGAAAGCATCCGTTTCAATAAACAAATGAACAATGTTTAAGATAACAAAGCTGTACGAACAGCTACCATGTTTCAAGATTGTAAGTACGAGACGAAGACTTGCGCAATAGTTGCCAGTCGTCGACGGAATGCCTTCTGAACTAGTTGTGTCGTAAGACCATGCTTTCAATTAATTGCAAGTTTTTCAGTTAATAAGTGGTATTTTGTTTCATTATTATCAGATTACATCCTAAGGTCATCTATGAACTTTATTTCAAGTAATATAGCTCACCGTATTGTCCCTTATAATTCCAGGATATAGAATTGTACTTCCCAGAGAATCCGATGGCGCTGATACTGGTTCTATGTGGGGCATCAACTACGAGAACGAGAGCTTCCGGCACAACAGGTAGGAAGAACTCCTACGCGACGACCCACTAAGTTAATCCAAGGACGTTTTGCTCAATCTCTGCCAGTCTCGGACGGAAAAGTACGGCAAGTTATACTATACACCTCTTATGTCGTCTTCTACAGACTCATTAACTAAACTGCGACATTTCAGGTGGTTTAGCGAAGTGGAAGGATCTTACATTTTGCATCCTTTGCGCTGAAAGATCCGATCACATTTGGATAACTTGAGGCGTGAGGAACGATTTACTGCAAATTTGTGTTAAGAATAGGAAGTGCAGTATAACAGCAAGTGCAACGGAAAAGAAAGGAGGAAGTGAGAAATTAGTATGAAAGATTGCTCGAATTTCTAACTGCGGGCAGCAACATTGAAACTGTGCGCGTTGCAGAATGCGAGAATCGTGTCGTGAATCGTAATAAGTCTACGTAGTGCAAAATACAAATCCCGTCCAAGGACTTTTTATTTATTTATTTATTGCCAAATTATAGACCTGTTACCTGATGTTTAAAACAGGTCGTACATCTTACAATTTTCGTTTTTCATCTTTTTACAGTTTTCTTTCCTTTTGTTTTATCTACAGCATTTACAAAGAATAATACTTTTCAAATAACAATAATTTGGGGTTGAAATATAAATAAAATTTTGTTGTTTTTTTAAGAAGAATATAAAAAAGAAGATAGGATAGATGAGAGGTTTGTTAGTACCATCACCGAATGTGACTGACGGTGAATACCTCGTAATCGTTTCTTCGAGCCGTTGACCACCAGTCTCACACACACACACACACTCACTCACACACACACGCATGCACACAAATGGTTATTAGTAGAGAAATAATGTTGCTTATCCTATTTATTACTAATCCTGTGTATTAACTACTTTAGATGCCCATCCATGTACAGCATTTGGTGTTTTCTTGGATAGATTGCCAGCACTTTTGCTTCTCATCTCAGCTTCCTCCTCCTGTTCCTCCTCATTGTCGCTATTTTCGCTGTCACTGTGGGTATCGCTGTCCATCCTCTGGAGATTTCGGTTACGCTGCACATAGGCATGTCTGTAATGTCGTGTCCGCATATACTCTTCATGTGTTGTTTTTGAAACACTGTATTTGATCTTGATATCTATGGGGCATATTCCGAGCACCACACACAGTGCATCCATCCGCTGAGGTGGTACCGAAGGCTCCAGATAGCCTAAGTAGGACACTTCTCTGCCCTCGTCTGACGGATGCTTTGTCGGTGACCACGTTCAGTCTATGTGCCCACGTGGTAGGTGCGAAGCTGAGTACTGATTCGAAGAGCGCACAGTGGTATGTACGTATGACTGGTAGAGGTAGTCTGTACTGTCTTGAATTTGGTCTCACCAGTTTGTGTAGTATTTTTTCTGCTTTGTGTGTTGTTAGCCTTATGTGTTCGTGGAAATTCAATTCTTCATCTATGTGTACCCGAAGATGGCGCGTAATGTGTGCTCGTTTGGTGTTTGTGTCCCCAATTTTAACCGAAGGATTCCTTTGGAGTGATCCTTTCAGTAAAGTATATGTTGCTTTGTTTTCGGCTATCCTGAGTTTGTTGTTGTGACACCACTGAGCAATTGTTTGTAGTATTCCACTGGCTTTCTCTTCTAACTGGGCTCTGTTGTTTGCAGTGACTACAACTAATAGGTCATCTGCGTAGGCGACAATTCCGTCTGACCTGTCATCCCCATCCAGAAGTTGTAGGAGGGGTTCGATTGTTATTTCCCAGAAGATGGGGCCGCAGTTCGACCCTTGAGGACAGCCTTTGGTAATTCTTTTAATTACTTTCCAGCTGTCCATGTGCCATTCGACTACTCGGTCTTTACAGTAGTCTAGAAAACTGTTGTACAGTGATTGCGGTACCTCCAGATGTCTTAGCCTCTGAAACAGTGCGGGCCACCAAAGATTATCAAATGCTCCGGCAATGTCAATCATTATTGCCATGGCGTATTTCTGTTTTGTGGTGTTAACTATGTGCAGGGCCTGGTTGATGGCATCATCTATTGATCTGCCAGATCTGAAGCCGAACTGGTGTTGGCTCATACCCCTGAGAGCTCTGTGTGTTTGCAGACGCTTATACAGTAGCTTCTCCTGAATCTTTGCAAGGGTGTTTATTGGGCATATTGGCCTGTAAGTCTTTTGATCTGAAGGATCCCTGTCCGCTGATTTCTTAATAATGACTGCCTTGGAGGTTTTCCAAGGATTACGAACATTTCACGAGCGAAACACAATGAATGACCTTCGAGAAAATATCGTGGTGGAGTTAAAGAAGGTAACAGCATCAAGCGTGGCTATGATAGCCGCGTACCCGGGGGATGCATAGCAGGACACCGGGATCCCGTGGTAAGGAGCTCGACTTAGAGCAGCGCCAGAGAAGGGGTGCTCTGGAGGCGCACACGCAGAGATCCTGAGTTCGACGCATGTCAAGAAACCGGAGTGTTACGTTGACTATAGAGTACTGAAACGTAGCTAAGGCGCGTTAAAATTCATTTTGAGTAGGAAAAGGCTGTAGTAATGGTAACGTAGTGTTGCTTAAAAGCGGCAGAGTAAGTCAAACAATTAAAATGAGTAACCTAAGTGAAAATGCTGACCACAATAAGACCCAAGGAAATGTATACTTTTCGGAGAATGGTGAAATGTTTCCGCTTGCAAAATCTGGGGAAGGACTAGCAATTAGAAAGAGTAATATCGTAGGAAATGAGTAGCAGAAAACGCCATTAGAAACTCTAGACTCAACAGAAAACATTCCTGAGTCAAACTATCAGGTAGTTGTTAGTGAGTACATGACCACAGGAGATGACACTAACAAGAGTAAGGGCACAGAATTTAATATGCACTAAATGACTTCATCTTTAATGAAGAAAACAGGAGAAACTGCTAGGTAGATTCAACTAACAACAAAATAGAACAAACTGATAGAAATACTAACAAAAAGCTAATGAAAGTCATTCAAGAAACTAACAAAAAGCCAATGATAAATTAGAGCAATACATCAAGGATGCTGGCAAAAATTTAAATAAGTGGATGAGACAATAGTGGGTGTAACAAAGCTGAGAATTTGTCTAAATGAGTAGCTATTGGAGGTGCCACAATAATAAATCGTGGTAGATACATTAATGAACTCCAACTTAATAATAAAAATTTACATGAAAATATTAGTGAGGAAATTGGAAAACTGATATTTCGATCTCCTATTTAAACAAAAATTCGATGAAACGGGATCAGCATTTTCTGACGGAATAGATTCAGCACTGGCTTTTGTAAAAGGTAACTAAAGGAATATTTGAAGGTGCAGCTGGCATTCAGCATGAGGTCAATGATTTCACTGCCACAGGCACTGATGTCATTGCTGAGATGGTAGAATAATGTTAGGTTCAAAACTAAGAAAGCTTATTGCAGCAAGTGACAGTAGTGGAAACAGCAGCAATGAGGACAATTATTAAAGGTGTGTACGTTCTATACTTTCGCAGCAAAAGGGAGACTACATCTCAAGGAGCTTGCAAAAAAGTTTCAAGGTGTGTTACAAGAGAAGTGGGACGACAGGGGAAAGATAGGGTGTGTCACCAGTAGAATGGAAGGGATGCTCTTCGATGGGTAATGAGAAAAGGAGTCATGCTAGAAGTTTATTAACAAGTTCTCAAGC
Organism: Schistocerca americana; assembly: GCF_021461395.2. NCBI lineage: Eukaryota > Metazoa > Arthropoda > Insecta > Orthoptera > Acrididae > Schistocerca > Schistocerca americana. Next base: position 337,507,290 of record NC_060130.1, read on the forward strand.
AAATATTGGTTTAAAATATCACAATGTAACGTAAGAAATAGTATTTTTCAGGTGAAAAATTTTCTGAGTTGTGGGTATGATACTTCCAAAGATTACTTCATAAGTTTCTTTATATCTAGATAACTCATATAGTGAAGAAGACCTTATTGCAGTAGTATTGCCCACACTGCCAGTGGGTGCACAAGAAACGTTAATAGGAATTACTGAAATGAAAATTGAAGATATTTTTCAAGCATTGGATCGGTTAGATGTTTTATCAAGAGCAGAAACAACCAGTAACGTTTAGAGAGGTGTGAATTGAAGGTCAGGAGAAAACGAAAACTGGCGAAATCATAATGGTATCAAATGAGACAAAGGAAAACAAGAGGCACAATAGCTGTCTTAATATCCGTGGAGGTGGCGTGTGGAACCGGATAGGTATGAACAGTTACAACAACAGATGATATGAGGGACCTAATGGGAGAAATAGTGATGACAGAGTAGAGAGAGATCGTGAAAGAGATGGCTACGAAAGGGAAAACTAGAAAGGGGTCGGTGTGGGGTCCAGACGCGAAGTCATATGAGTGGCAGACTAGTGGCAATAAAGTGGTTGATAAAAGAAGATTCTCCGGATATTAGGAAATCCCTCTTTAAGGAAGATGAAGTTACGAGTAATTAGGCATTCCAGTCTATAGAAGATATGGAGAATAACTGTATTAAGGCAGTTGCGGATGTTAATACAGGTACTGAAATGTGTGATGTGGCAGAGGGATGTCATGACCAATAGTACATAGAGAATAAATACCTACCATTGCTAGCAGTTAAAGTTACCGGTCCATTATGCGGCAGGTGTAAAATGATAAAGAATCAAGTATTATTATAAGTAAAACTATAAGAAATAGTGTTGGCGGCTACTACCATAGTGGTTCCAGATCTCTGCGTTGGACTCGTAATAGGGACTGATTTATCGGTGGACCACACAGGTGTTGTAAATTTGGGGAATGGTAGCTTAACCCTGACGGTGAATGGAATTCAAAGCGAAATTACCATATGGTTAGTCCTAAAGAGAGAGGTCATATGCTGATTGGTTGGACATTGAATATTTATTTTTATTTATTTATTTACTTATGCATTTATTTTACCTGGCAAGATTAGGGCCTTCAAACCCTCTCTTACACCTAACCAGGCATACTCAGATTGAGCAAATTTCAGTTTCTACAGAACATTAAGGACACATAACATGTTATACAGTATTAATGTTAAAGAAAAAAATAGAGATTATAACAGTAGTACAATGATAATTATAACAATCAAAAAATTATTATAACAATCAAGAATAATAATAATAATAATAATAGTAATGACTATGTATATGAAAGTGAACATATTTTTCTTTTATGAATGTCAGTCCTATTGCTAGTTGGGAATTTTCTCGTTATATTCTTGCAGCTTGTGAGTTATTCTCATCGAGCAGAGACATAAGACGATAGAATGGGGTGAAAGAGATATAGAAGAGGTAGATAGGTTAGAGGAAGAGAAACAGAATGGTAAAATTCGAAGCTATGATGGAGAGGAGAAAGAAAGAGATGAGAGGGGCACAACAGTCGTGGCTATACCGTCCCTAATATGTAAGTTTTGAGTTTCCTCTTGAATGTTGAGTGGTTCTGGATAAGACGCAGATCACAGGGGAGCGCGTTCCATAGTCGTATGGCTGAGATGGAGAATGACACGGAGAAAGATTTTGTGTTATGTAAAGGTACAGCCAAGATGCTAGACGTATCCGATCTGGTATTGCGGCTGTGGAATGATGATAGGTGTTTAATGTGAGAAGATAAGTATCGGGGGCACCAGTGGCTAAGAAATCGATGAAGTAAGCACATCGTGTGGAAATCGCGTGCCTTATGTGGGCGTATCCAACCTAGCTGGGAGTATGAAGGACTGATATGATCGTACAACCGTATATTGCACACGTATCAAACGCAAGCATTCATCACTAGCTCGAGGCTCTCGAATTTTCACTATTTGTGCCATGTTGAACTACATCACAGTAGTAAAGATTAGGCAAGACCAGTGTTTGGACTAATTTTTGTTTAACATGGGTTGGAAATATTTTTCTAAATTTTTGAATTGCATGTAGGGAGGAGAGCGATTTCCGGCAAGCTGTGACTGTTTGTTCCTCCCAGTTTAGGTGTTCATCCAAATTATTCCAAGGTCTTTTACTGTTTTTTGTATGGTAGTTGGGTACCATTGAGGAGTATTTGAGAGACTGTTTCGCGAAAGTACCGGCTGATTAACTCTGGATGAGATATAAGTATGACCTGGGATTTCTTGGGGTTTAGTTTCAGACCTAGGTTCTGTGCCCATCGAGAAACAGAGCAAAGATCTGCGTTCATACTCGCTACTGCGTCAGCAATGTTCTTGGGGCTTGCACTTATGTACTGTTGGATGTCGTCGGCATATAGACGGTAGTTGCAGGAGTGAATCACTGAAGAAATATCATTAATGTACAGTGAGAAGAGTAATGGACCAAGGTCGGAGCCTTGGGGTACTCCAGAGCGCACGTTTTTCCATGATGACATTTCCGAGCCACAAATGACTTGTTGACTTCTGTTTTTGAGGTAGCTGTCGAACCAGTGTATTGCGCTCTTTGTGAAATTCAGGTGCTTCATTTTAATTAGTAATATATCAAAGTCAACTGTATTGTAACAGTTGTGATACTAAATGTAACTGGGTTCTCTCTTTTGATGCTAGCCAATTGTCAGGATGAGCATTCTAAAGCATTATGTCAGGGTGAAAATACTAAATAAATTAACTTGTCTCTCTTAACAACATGTGGGCAGGGTGGGTTCTTCCTTGGCTCGGGTATGAGGTAGAATGAAACAGCATTTTTACATAAGATAACTTTTGTTGAAAGTTTCGTACAACTGTATCTTACTGGGTGTTCTGGTTTGGAGAACGGCAGCTGTGTCGTTTCCGTAGCCTTCTGCTGCGGCAGCGGCGGCGGCGGCGGCGGCGGCGTCTGATTACGCGTAGCGGTGTGTATCTCGTGTCGCTGTCTCGCCCAGCTGACTGGAGACGCGCAGCGCGAGATGGCCCGTTTAGTTATTGCGAGCGAAGTCGTGCATCGGATGGTGATAGCTTGGATGTGGCGTCCCAGTGTTTCTCTTCTCTAAGCGGCCGCGTGTGTTGTGCGTTGGCCAGCGGAAGGGCGCGGCGGGAGAAGGCCAGTGTCCCGGACTCGAACAATGGACTTCCGCTTGCCAGTCTTCGGCTGTCAGATCTTCATTCCAGCTCACAGGTGACTGCTGATATGACGCCGTCTCCTTCCCGTCCACACGAGTCACCCGGGTACGTAAAAATCAGACTTCAAATACCTTTTAACTTTTGTCTTCTGGGCCGAGGCTGCTGCTTGCTATTTCATTACAGCGGCGGACTTGGTGCGTCTGTGCATGATGTAGTCTCTTCTTGCATGACGGTCTTCAACACCGAAACTGACTGAAAACTACTGCTACGCTTCTTCACTTCTTCGTCTCCTTCGTCTCTCGTCTTCGTCTCCGTCTCCGTTTTCGTCTTCGTCTCTCAGGGCCACTGCGTCTTGCGTATTTATTCACTTCAGTTTACTGGAGGTGAACGACTTCACAGTCATTGCCTCTTCTGTCACGTTGAAAAGCTTCTCGAAGAATCTTCTTAACGTCGGTCATTGGCTCTTGGAATAATGTAGGCGAGGGCCTTTGCTCACATGTGACAACTGAGAAACACGTGAGCCGGTCGGGCGATGCCCTGACGGCTGAATCGACAGCGCCCGCTTATGTGGAACTTGCTGACTTCACGGTCATGTGCAGCATCACGTTTATTCATTAACTGGCGTAATGCAGTGGTGAGCCACGGAGCGGGAGCTCTCTTTACCTTGACAGTGCGTTGAGGAGCATGTTTATCATACAGTGCAATAATTTTGCGACATAATTCCCGAATTTTGCCGTCTAAAGTCGGTTCATTGCTTATATCATGCCAAGGGATGTCTGAGCAATCCTTTTGAGGAGCGTCATGGTTAACATTTTTTAGGTTTCTGTAGGTTACCAGGTGAGATTTTTCTTTGGAAGTATGCACTGAGTAATTTAAGAATAGTACGTCATGAGCAGAGAGTCCCGGAGCGGATGTCTGATTGGCGCGAATTATTTTATCTGGGCGCTTTGTTGCTATTATATCTACGAGTGTATGGCTGTGTGGCGTGTGATGAGTTGGGTCCAGCGGTGTTAAACTCATATCATTGGAGTGGAACAGTCTCCTTAGTTTTTCTGCAGAGGGAGATTTTAACTGTAAGTCGATGTTTGTGTCGCCCATAATGATTATGTGTTCATACAGTTTCACGAGCGAGGACAGGGCAGACTGAAAGGAGGACATGGCACCGACGTTTGGAGGTTTATAGATTACTCCAATTAGCAGTTTCTGATTTGATGTATTTATTTCGAAAAGCAAGAACTGTACTTCTCCTTCGCTCTTTGCATCCGATGTGCATAGTACAGTAGGTCTCAGATCAGAGCGAACATAGGCACCCACACCACCCCCGCGTCGTGTTTCAGGATCTGCCCTTAGGAGAGAGTAACCAGTGATTCGGATAGCGTCGGAAGAAATGTTTGGTTTCAACCAAGTTTCAGAGACGAGGATAATATGGAACAGCGATTGGCAGAACAGGTCACAGATCTCGTCGAAGTGAGCCGTTAGCGACTGCGCGTTCGCGTGGGCCACAAAGAGCCCACCGCCGGAACTGGTCCGTCCCATTGTGGCCGCCTGTAGGACCGAGCGCGCTCCGTTTACCTGCTGGCCGGAAGAGGGACAGAAGCTGGATTTCGCGGGGGAAGACATATTTACAGGTGTGCCCAAGGTCGTGACTGACTCAAGCGTCTGTGGGCTAAAGGTGAAAGACAGGCTGGAGGTATCGGAGAAGGGAGCGAAAAGAAAGATGGAAAGTGGCAGTAGTGGTTACGAAAAAGATAATAATAGTAGTAGTGGTAGTGAGGAGGGTGAAAATAACAGATATAGAAAGGCGGTTTTAAGGAGATTCCTGTTAATGGAGAATGTTAATTCCCGGTTGACTGACAATATGAATATACATGAGCACTTATGATAGACAAATAAAGAAGCAATATTTATGTGAAACAATTGACTGATTTTAAATAGAGTACTTATGGTACTTATAGAAATAACGAAGCAATATTTACGTTAAAAAATGAAAAGAAAGAATAAAAATTAACTTATATTAGACAGAGTGCAATATGAGACTTTGTGTCTCGCGAGATTTCGCTCAGTCTTTCAGTTCGGACATGTTCGTCACCGTTTTCCTCCCTCCTTCCGTCTTGACTACGATCCAGCCATCTGGGGTCTATACATTTTGAAGGCCGAACTGTGTGATAGCGGCGTTCAAAACTTTTAGTCTTTCACGCGTCAGATCTTCCCTCAGGGTAACCCCACTCTTGGCGAGTTTTCTTTTCTGAGCAAACACTTCAGCTCTTTTCCGGTATGACACAAATTTAATTATTATGGGCCTGGGTTTCATGGCACCTGGTATCCTGCTCCCAACACGGTGGCTTCTGTCAATATCGGCCACGTCGATCTGCACGCCAAGTTTTTCACGCACGAGGCTAATGGCCAGGTCGTCGGTGTTTTCACGATCGTTTTCAGCTACCCCGAACAAGCGCAAGCTGTTCCTTCGCTTATACTGCTCAATTTCATCGGTGGCCGCAGACAGTTTAGCTTCTAGGTCGGCGGCTTTTTTCTCTTGTGCGGCCAGGGACTTTCTAAGAGACTGGATTTCGGTGCTGTTGCACCCGACAGACTCTTGCAGTTTGTCCATGACCGCGGCCGTCACAGAGTTCGTGATGGATTGCACGATTACGTCTAGCGTGTCTTTACTGTGCAGCGCCGCACTCACCTGGGACCGGCCGAGCGCCCCGATGTCGGGAAGCGAGGCCTCACCTGCCGCCGGAGACCGGGCGCCCGCGCTGCCTGCGCCCCTGTAACTTCGCCTGCCGCCGCTTACTCGTGCTCTTCCCATTTTTCACTCACTTATCACTTATCACTTGTGGTAATCAACGGAGAACAATACACCACGGCAAGTAACACTTGTTTAGTCGGATGCACACGTTGCGGACTGCCGCACTTCTCTGTAACACCTTCAATGAGCGGAAAAATTCGCGAGCCAAAGAAACGCGCGTCACTCAGTTTGGGAGAAAAGCGTAAACTAGCTGTGAAGAGGTTAGTAACAAAAGGAGAGTCTCGAAAGGCGAGACATCACTCGAAAGTGGCACCAAAGGAATTTGTACTGGGAGACAGTGTACTAATAAGGGCTCAACGGAAATCGTCTAAGGTAGAGACTCAGATAAATTTTACGAAATTTTGTAAGGACCTTACGTGGTGAGCAGTGTACCACATCCAAACATAGCAGAAGTAGCACATCCTGAGTCCAAAGTAAAATGAGGTATATACAGTGTAGTTGATGTAAGGAGACACTGTGGTAGTTGAGGTGAAGCCTGCCGGCTGCGAAAAGTTTAAATCCGAGCTACCAACGAGAATATATCTCAATTGAACAAATTAATGAGATGTACTTAAAAGACCCAAATATGTCGCACAATTCACTGTACATAGTAGCACAGTAATAGTGAAAACGTATTAAGAGAAAGAACGGTTTTAAGAATTTAGAGATAACATAAGCATAGTTTTTTGTTTGTATACAGTAACTGGCAGGAACTGAATGAAATCCACCAGAGCCATTATCGTGTTGTGGTGTCGGCCAGAGATTTGGAGAGACCTGCCAGCCTGGAGGTGGTAACGGCCGATAGTTGATGCGGCCAGAGTGCGAGAATGAATGAACGCCGACGTGACGTAACTAATAACTCGTCTCAGTATGTATCTTAGTAAACAAACAATGTGACTGGTATTGGCCTCAAGGAATGTGGATAAACGAACTTCATATGAATGATTGTTTTCACCTGGGGAATTATTATTTATCGTTGAATGATCGATTAAAGAATAATATCTAATGGAACCATCAGATAACGGACTTCGAATTTTAAAACAAAAACAAAAAACATATGAATGAAATAGTGAATTTTATTAGTGTAAATATAATGAGTTGTGATTTATTATAGGCTAATTAATTAAGGAATTGCATTTAAGTTCATTAGTTAGTAAAATTAACATTTGAAAATTGTTTTCAATGTGCTACTTGGACGGAATAAGGAAAATAATTACTGAAATATTCATCGTACGAGAAATATAAACAATTGTTATTATCTTGTTTCTAAACTATGTGTTTTTGTTGTTTCTACTCGTGCTGCACTTTATAGTGAATGTAAAAAAGGGAAAATCAGGAGCACGTATAACCAGATCACATGTACTAAAGTCCAAATCAGATGAACAGTCACCAACATGAAACGCAGTTGGTACGTGCATGTGATGGCTGTCAACAGGGAAACACAATGAAAACAAATCTCCTAGGACCAACAAATTCGGCCAGCGAGAAAGTGTTTCAACCAAAGTTAATGTGTCAGTATCATGAGTTCTCTACCAACGACCTTTAATCGTAAGTGATCCTGAATAATGTTGTGGTGAATGGAAATGCACCATAATAGGGTAAACAGAAATAAATTTCTCGTGTATTTAGTGTATAATGTGTTTATCTATTTTCTCTATTTTGTGTCTGTATGGTGTAGGTAGCGGGAAAATTGTAAAATTAAATAAAATTTTGCTCATCTTAGCACACTTGATACACATAATTAATATTCAGAAACTGGTATTTGTTATCTTACATACAGTATTGCAAGTTTTATGGTTTCTATGTTATTTGTGTTCACTGGTTCAAAAATGGCTCTGAGCACTATGGGACTTAACTGCTGAGGTCATCAGTCCCCTAGAACTTAGAACTACTTAAACCTAACTAACCCAAGAACCGTAGCGGTCGCGCGGTTCCACACAGTAGCGCCTAGAACCTCTCGGCCACCGCAGCCAGCTCTGTTCACTGGTTCTCAATTTGCAGGAGTAATGATTTGCAATGTTATGAGAGATAAAATTCATAGATTCAGCTAATATAATTAATCGTAAATCTAAAGAAATTTGTTTATTAGCTGCGAATTTAATGATATCTCTTGAGCGCTTATATTTAGTGTGGAAAACTGTTCATAACGAAATACTATAAATACTCTGACGAAAAAATAAAAGGACCTAAATTGTACCGAATGCTACTAAGAACGGTAAGAGCAGGGTATTAGTTTTTCCAAAATTTCTATTTTGTTTGCAAAAATAAACCAAAATTTCGAAAAGGTATTATCGAGGGAGATGCGAAAGGTACCCCTTATTTTCAAAAAACTATCTAGTTCCCTATTTCTAGGATTTACATTTCATATTGTGTCTGCCGATATCAGGAGCATTCAATTAGCACAGGCAATACTGCAGAACTCATAGCAGGGAGTAAGATGTCAGTTCCAACGGTGGTTGAAGTAGCCGCTGGACCATCCGGCGTTGCCAGTGGACGGTGGTGTGAGGCGCTGTGACTAGCTGTGAGAAAGACAGTTCCATCATGGCAAAAATAAGTAGGGAAACCACGGCCATTGTGGCATGAAACAAATGACTTTGTTTAATAAATGTCCACTAATAAAAGGCTAGTTTTCCACTACAGATACTAAGAGAAATATACTGGTAATAAGTACTTTCTTACAACAATATAACGACGCAAGAAAGCATTCGTTTCAATAAACAAATGAACAATGTTTACGATAACAGTGTTTTACGAAGAGCTACGATGTCTCATGACTCTAAGTACGTGATATAGCCTGCGTGCCATAGTCACCGGTCGCCAACAGGTTACCTTGCAAACTCGTTCTGTCGTAAGACCATACTCTCAATAGCTTGCCAGTTTTTAGTTAATAAGTGGTATATTGTTTCACTATCATCAGATTAAGGTGTTTTCATAAAGAAACACATCACTGGCGCATTAAATGAATTAAATTCTCGCATCATCATTTTGAATTATAGGATATGGAATTGCACTTTCGAGAGAATCCGAGGATCCTGATACTTCTTCAGCGAGGGACATCAACTACGAGAGCGACAGCTTTGCGGCACAACAGGTAGGCACAAATCCCATGCGACGACTCACTATGATAATCTAAAGACGTATTGTTTTAGTCTCTGCGAATCTCTGATGGAGAAATGCAGTCAGTTAAACTGTCAGGGTGGATTCTACCACAGGGCAGAAAAATTTTAGCGGCGGAAAAAATTAGTTTCAAATAAAGGAGCTGACATTTGAGCAAATTACGAGAAAAAATGAAAAATCGAAAAAATTAAAACACTCAATTGTTTTCAAAGGTACGTGGCACAGTTACTTGATAAGTCTTTACTTTGACGAAAGTAAACACACTGCCTCTAACCACTTCGAAGTTAAAGCAGCCGCTACTGAGTAAAAAATGAAAACACACATGACACTGATTAATTTCTGTCGAGCGAAGGAGCGGGGTATAAGCGCTGGCTAAGGATCGTGTTACAAGTTGATACCATACCTCCGTCAGACCGTCTTTCTCTTTTAGCCTCTGCAGGTCATTTGTCAAATATCATGTTACTGAGTGGTTCTGTTGAAATAGTTTAGTTCCAGTCGGCTAATAGAAGTTGTAGAACTCTCAACAGGAACTACAAACAAGGCGTTATTTATTAATTTAATCGCAAGAAAGTGGATGCTCAAAAGATGAAATTTATTCCTCATTCTAAAAATATTTCAGTTAAAAGAGAGACTTTATCTATGGTAATGAACACAGGCCAGAATAATGAATTAAAATATGTATTCATAATCACACATAAAGTTGAGACTTCATTTTTCTCTGGACCATTTAATTTCATCTGACTAAAACAGAAACGAAATAACATCACGATTATCCAGATGACCTAGTTCGATGCTTCGACATGTCTCCCTTCAGTGTAGCACAATTTCTAAATTCACGGAAAAATTCATTCACACCAGAAAATAGTTCCACACCCCTATTAGTTCACTTTCTTGCAACTAAAATAAGTTAGGAATTGATGAGAAATATAGTTGCACTGGTATATTCAGTTGCTTTCTTGTGTAAATCGTGCAACACATTCTTCCTATTTCAGTTATTTTGGGAAATTTCAAAAACTGCGGAAGAAAGATAAGAATCTGAGGACAGATTAAAACTGTGTGCCCGACCGAGACTCGAACTCGGGACCTTTGCCTTTCGCGGGCGAGTGCTCTACCATCTGCGCTACCGAAGCACGACTCACGCCCGGTACTCACAGGAGAGCTTCTGTAAACTTTGGAAGGTAGGAGACGAGATACTGGCAGAAGTAAAGCTGTGAGTAGCGGCCGTGAGTCGTGCTTCGGTAGCTCAGATGGTAGAGCACTTGCCCGCGAAAAGCAAAGGTCCCGAGTTCGAGTCTCGGTCGGGCACACAGTTTTAATCTGCCAGAAAGTTTCATATCAGCGCACACTCCGCTGCAGAGTGAAAATCTCATTCTCGAGTCTGAGGACAGTTGTCCTTAATCAGTTTTAAAGTAACTGAGGACAAAGCATCAAAACTGAGGACGGTTTCTAATAAATAATGGCGTCTGGTCACCTTAGTTTAAAGTATAATAAGAGATTTTCATTGTTGTGCCCTTGGATGTTGGTGATGGTGGAGGGGAGGATATCGGTAGACCAATGATAGTAAAAAGAGAGGGTGTCATGATTTAGTTCTCGCCTAGGGCGGAAAAACATCTCGCAATAGCCGTGTATAGTGTACACCTCTTATGCCATATTCTACCGACTCACCAAGTAAACTCAGACACTACAGGAGGTTTACCAAAGTGGGGATCTTACAGCCATCCACAAGTCGTGTTTCAACGCCGACCCCTGCATCAACACCACCCATATCAAAAGCAGAGATAGCTATAGTACGAGCAATGCAGGAACCTCCAGAAGAGCTGCAGCAATATTCAGAATTCGTGGAGAAAAATCAAGCAATCCCTTTTCCTGCTGATAAACCCCAACATCTAGGCCAACCAAGAGCAAAACGCAAGTTTTTTATGGTCTAACGAGCAGTACAAAAAGGAAGAAGATGAGGAACAAGACACAAAGGGGCAGATCAAAATGCCGTTACCTGCGAAGGAAGGAGTTGAGACCACCAAGCAGTTCATAGTCAGGCAATCAGAAATCTTTACATCTCACTAACACAAACGGTGAGAATGATGGCAACGAAGATACCTATCCTGTCTGTATGGGCTGCTTTTATGGCAAAAAGAACCTAAGTGTTTCTGGATCCAATCCAATGCGTGTAAGAAGTGGCTGCATTATGACTACTGCAATATACAAAAACGTGAATCAGATAAACCAAACAGCAATTGGAAGCCTTAACAAAGAATGAGCATCAGATGATTGCTAGGCTATTTCTGTTTGTGTTCTTCATGATGTAAGCCATCTTGTTTTGTTGTGTTTCATTTAATTGATTTACCAACTTTGTTTCTTTCACGCAATTGCATCTTCTCTCCACACAAGTTGCATCTTACCCAGCCATCAGTGGAACATGCCAACTGTACAGTGCTTTCAGTATCACTATGTATCTAACATTTTTTCAAATACTTACTATTTACATTTTCAGTACGGTCAAATATTGAAACATTTTTTATCTAAAACAGAATTTCAATGTTTTTGGGTCGGTGGTTGAACCTCTAGGGAAGAAAATTCGTTAACTATGACCCCTTTCCATGACTAATCTTCAATAATTCTCAGTTCTTTACGTTCATTCGGGCTGCAATAAAATAACAAGACACTTGCAAGTAGTGTATGTAATCGTTATAATTGATAAAACTGTTCTATGCTAATTGATGAGAGAGCCCTTAATTTTATGATCTCACTTATCGATGACATAGTTTTCTATGAAAAAAATAACATATATGCTATAAAACTAATTAGACTGTGTATTTTAGCTTGTGTTACTTTTTTGCAGTCAAGTGCTTTATTATTAAACTAAGATATCACACAAGTTAGGCTAATGGCTGAAACTATGGCATCTTCACCGTTATGGTGGAGCTTTACATAATAATGGTAAGTACTGTAGAGAAGATGGGTGGCAAGTAGACATCCAGTGTGTTATGGAAAGTAGGGTACGTCCAAGCAACAAGAACAGCTACAAAACAAGTGATTTAAATATACCTGTAGAGCTACATAGTACTCATGAAACGAACCAGATCAAAAGTAACTGATAACTGCCAGCGTACTACCTAACAGTTTAATCCAATGTGGGAGAGACACAGAACAAAGAGTTGAAGATAATACTAAAAAAAAACTGTACGCGAAGACGTTTCTCAGATAAGAGACCCCAGATACTGGCAGTTTGTGAAAAGTGAAACATTCAGAAGCACTAGTCTCCAGTACGCCACAGTAAGAGGACGTGTAGAACAGCGGAACAATAATAAGTGATTTAAATGGCAGAGATCTGACGTGCACATAGGCCCAATAGTGCCCTCTTTTGTGTGAACAGAAAGGTCAGTGTTACGCAACACAGTCGCTGCGGAACCGTCACACGAAGTAAAACCATGTAACTCAGTGCCACTATGCCTCGCCGACATCAGAAGGTAGAATATCGACATGTGAGTGCGTCCGAACGGGGTAGAATGACTGTTCTCCGGTCTCCAGGAGGCGGGCCAGCTTTTTCGGGATATTGCGGCTCGTACAGGGCATATTGCATCAAGAGTGAGGCATATTTCGAATCAGTGGGGAGAAGAGAGCCGTACAAAGCGCCGGCATTGCATTGGACGACACAATGTGACCATAGCGCGAGATAACTGCAGTCCTGCTCGCTTCACCGTAACGGACAGAACAACTTCATTCAGAGTGTTGATTCGACATTAGAGCGCTATAATGGGTGTGGACACGTTCGCATCACCGTTCGACACCATGTTCTGTGACCTGGACTGTTGACAAGCATGCCATTGCGTCAGCTTTCGTTGATCAAACCCCACCAACGCCACAGACTGCAATGGACACGTGAGTGTCGACACTGACGTGCTGCGTGCAAAATGTAGTGTTTTCGGACGAATCCCTGTTCGACTTGTCCAACAGTGATGGCCGCATACGCTTTCGACGCCTTCGTGGTGAACACAGTCTGGCAGACTGTCTTCTTGAGCAGCATAGTGGACAAACACCTAGTGTGATGGTTTGTGGCGCCATTGCCTATAGCATGTGATCTCGCCTACTACGTTTTGAGGATAATCCAAACGGCTACCGCTAGACCAAGAAGGTTTTACAGTCCGAGGGACTGTCCCTCCTGCAGGCCGTTCCACATGCCGTATCTCAGCAGAACAACGCCGAGAACGACGGCAACCACTGCTTCCTTGACCTGCCCATTCACCTGATATGTCACCCATCAAACGTTTCTGGGACATGGGCAGTCAGCAACTTGTTCGTTCAGGTCCTCCTGCAGTTACAGTTGATGCTTTGTGGACGCACCTAGAAACTTCTTGGCAGAGTATTCGCCAGCAGAGTATTCCCCATCGCGCCGACTATAACACCACGTTCAGACTCACTTAAATCTTGATAACCTGCCATTGTAGCAGCAGTAACCGATCTAACAACTACGCCACACACTTGTTGTCTTATATATGAGCTGTAGACCGCAGCACCGTATTCTGCCTTTACATACCTCTGTATTTGAATACCCATGCCTATACCAGTTTCTTTGGCGCTGCAGTGTACTATAGGGTCATGCAAAAGCTGATTAGAGTTACTGACACAGGGCTGCTTCGGAACAAGCAGTACTTCCAAATAATAAATGAAGTTAACAAAAGAGCAGTTAGTTGAGTGCCTAAAAGATAATACGTATTAAGAAACATGATAGTAGTTCACTTATGGTGGCGTCGTACACATTGTAAAGCATTAGCACCTCGCCGATTGGCATTAGCAAAATACTGTTGTGAGTGTGTGGGTTTTATTCTGTCAAGTTGCGCAATGGATTGACCCAACAAGTACACTTTGGCTCCTGCAAGAAACAATTTCCACCCCACACTACTACAGAAGTCAGACAGACACTCCTAATGTACCACCAAGAACTGCTTGAAACATATTCGCCAACAAATATATTCTGGAGTCGTCCGCTGTAAGGAAAAGACAAAAAAATATTCTGTATATCTCACATAACTAGTGGAATGCTTGGGTACGGGAGTATTGCTAGTTAGTGTAAGAGAATCATTAAACGAACGAAAAATATTATTTATATCAAAAAAAATTCTGAGAAATCAAGTGAAACTTTTTCATATATAAAAAAATAACAAATATGTGGGTTATTTTCGGAACAATACATTGCCTCTTATAGATAGGAATGCTATTATTTTACAGAGTATGGAAAGATTCTTTTCTCCCTTTTGTTTAAGAATGTTATTTACTCGGCAGAATGGCTGAGAGCCACGCCTACACAACTTGAATAAACTTTCTAGGTACGGTCAAGGCTGTCACGTGAGAAATGTAATGGAGTGTACTGTTATGGAGGACAGATGGGGCTCGCATACGCTGTAGGACACAATACCGTGAGCTGCGACGGGTGCTGCCAGTTTCGCTCGCTGCTGACAAATATCTGGATTGACCTCCGCCAATCAAACTCTCCCTATGCCTTAATGAAGTCAAGGACTCCTATCCGCCCCTAGTCTAACTATTGGCGTGGTACACTGGTAATAATCAGTCCACCGCGATGCCACTCAACACTCGCTCGTAGGCGTTTAACTAGTACTCTCTCTGTGTTCACACCTCACAATAAGTGTTGCGGCCAACACAGTGAACAACGCTTAATCACAAGCGACTCTATATAGAGTATCAGTCCGATTCACTAACGACAGAGGTGCTCTCCCAGTGAAGCACTGAGGAGAGTCTTTGTTCCTCACTCTTTGCATGCACGTAGGAGCGCACTCGCTCTCGTTACGTGTTCCCCCTCCAAGAGCGACAGCGGAATGTCCCCTTTTTCGCAAAAAGTTGCAAGGGTATATCATTCGCTGCCTTCGCTGCCTCCAGTCAGAAATATTCCGCCAATCAGCGTTGCTCTTTTAAACGGGAGAATGATGTTTCGTTTGAGTCGACCAATGCGGAAATATGTAGCATCTCCGTTAGGCATATACTGTCCTCCTGTGAGAACTCCATAACTACGCAGTCGGTCCGTGAAAAAATGCGTCTTCTGAGCTCTCCCACACAATGTAGCGGAATTTGCTTTTAAGTTGAACACGGGGGTCATTATCCCTTCGCTCTGGCAAAAGCTGTCTTGTCTCTGGGTGGTCACTTCAACCGACATAGGTATGTTGTTGACCCAGCCCTATGAAGGGATGGTCTTCCCAGCAGGTTGGTTTCCTCTTTAGAACGAAAATTCCTGTGGCCGTCATGTTGTGTATGCCAGCCTCGACTTTTACAACCTCGGTGTGTACTTGCGATTTCCTTATTAGATATGCATACTGCTTACATGAATTCATACAAAATTGATTCTACCTTATCGAGTTTGGGTTCGAATGAAGCGTCTTGATGTGCAGAATACGATTGTGAGGACGGAATATGTAAGATATGAAGGTGAGGAGACCACGCCACCTTACATACCCCTCCCCCCACTTTGTGACAAAATATTTGTCTGGGGTTTGTCAATGTCGAGGCTAACATTGACAAAGGCAGGCAAAAATTTTGAGGTAAGTATAAATTAGGGACTTTACATATTTAATAAAATAATTACTTTTACAAATATGAAGGTAACTATTATTTGCATGTAGCTAATTTTTATAATCTACGCTGGTTGTATTTACTCTGTCCGTTTCTTTGTTCGACGATCCCCATGGAAGTGCTGGCAGGCATTTACTCGTTTGTATGGGTGTCATAAATCGTGAGAAGCACTCTAGCATGCGAGGCCGGATCTTATTTGTTGATGTTGTCATCATGAAGTGGTATTTTTAACCGATGATGGTGACTGCGATTTATTGAGTATACGGTGATGTCTTGGTACTCCTTTGCTGTCACATATGGGGTGGTATGGCAGTTCTGTGATTGTAGTAAGTTGGTGATTACTGATGATCGTCACATAATATATGTGCCGTGACGTCTTGGTACTCCATACCTGGTTCGGTATGGCAATTTGGTAATGTGGCACGGAGAACGATGTTTTTTTTTTCTTTTTGCTGAATCCGTTACTGGATAAAGTTTGTTGGTACCGCTTAATATTCCATTTGACATTCGTTTGTATTTGTCTGAGTATTCAAGGTTTATTTTTGGAGAGGTGGTTTTAGTAGTTACCATGCTTCAAAGTTCATGGAAAGACGTTTGTAACAATTTTCTTTGTAGGATAGGAGAGAAAGATATCTTACTGTCTTCTGCCCTTCTTCGATTTGCATCTTCTGCTCTTCTTTCTTGCATTCTACTGTTCTTCTTGGGCTAGGAATATGTGAATTTTAATGTAGGAAAGATATGGGATTTGTAGGATCTGACTGTCTTTCCAAACATAAGTTGATGAATTTATTTCTTGTACCTTCTTTGTAGTCTCGTCGTATCATGATTCTCCCCACACTTATCCATGAAGTAGCAGTATCGTGGCATATGACATGTCCATGCTACGCGTTGTTCTTCTGAAGTTAAATCTGGTTGCAACCTGCATTTCCAGTGTGGCGTTGGTCTTCATGTCGTTGTCATTGTCCTAAGTGTTTTCTCAACATGTCTGTACCCTCTTCGTCGCTATCTCGAAGCATCTGGTGTTGAGGGAACTAGCGATTGATGTTGGTGGCGATGACCCTCTGACGCATAGAAATAATTACAATTTTTGTTTTACATGTATTTGTTATTGTTATTTACAAAAAAATCTGATTTTATATAATGCAAAAATTTTCGATAGTTGCAAAAATGATTAGATTGATATATTTCTTTATTCTAATTATGTTCTGCTTCATTTACTGCATTTTTATATTTTCCCCTCATGAAGCAGGCAAAAAGGAATACAAACGTCTCAAAAATGAGATCGACAGGAAGTGCAAAATGACTAAGCAGGAATGGCTAGAGGACAAATGTAAGGATGTAGAGACTTATCTCATTAGGAGTAAGATAGATACTGCTTACAGAAAAATTAAACAGACCTTTGGAGAAAGGAGAACCACTTGCATGAATATCAAGGGCTTTGATGGAAACCCAGTTCTAAGCAAAGAAGGGAAAGCAGAAAGGTGGAAAGAGTATATAGAGGGTCTATACAAGGGTGACGTACTTAAGGACAATTTTATGGAAATGGAAGAGGAGGCAGTTGAAGATGAAATGGGAGATATGATACTGCGTAAGGAGTTTGACAGAGCACTGAAAGACCTGAGTCGAAACAAGGCCCCAGGAGTAGACAACATTCCATTAGAACTACTGACGGCCTTGGGAGAGCCAGTCCTGACAATGCAATACGATCTGGTGAGCAAGATGTATGAGACAGGCGAAATACCCTCGGACTTCAAGAAGAATATAATAATTCCAATCCCAAAGAAAGCAGGTGTTGACAGATGTGAAAATTACCGAACTATCAGTTTAATAAGTCACAGCTGCAAAATACTAGCGCGAATTCTTTACAGACGAATGGAAAAACTGATAGAAGCCGACCTCGGGGAAGATCAGTTTGGATTCCGTAGAAATGTTGGAACACGTGAGGCAATACTGACCTTACGACTTATCTTAGTAGAATGATTAAGGTAAGGCAAATCTACGTTTCTAGCATTTGTAGACTTGAAGAAAGCTTTTGACAATGTTGAATGGAATGTTGTTGTTGTGCTCTTCAGTCCTGAGACTGGTTTGATGCAGCTCTCCATGCTACCCTATCCTGTGCAAGCTTCTTCATCTCCCAGTACTTACTGCAACCCACATCCTTCTGAATCTGCTTAGTGTATTCATCTCTTCGTCTGCCTCTACGATTTTTACCCTCCACGCTGCCCTTCAATGCTAAATTAATGATTCCTTGATGCCTCAGAACATGTCCTACTAACCGGTCCCTTCTTTTTGTCAAGCTATGACATGTCCTCCTCTTCTCCCCAATTCTATTCAATACTTCAACTTTAGTTATGTGACCTACCCATCTAATCTTCAGTATTCTTCTGTAGCACCACATTTCGAAAGCTTGTATTCTCTTCTTGTCCAAACTATTTATCGTCAATGTTTCACTCCCATACATGGCTACACTCCATACAAATACTTTCAGAAACGACTTCCTGACGCTTAAATCTATACTCGATGTTAACAAATTTCTCTTCTTCAGAAACGCTTTCCTTCCCATTGCCAGTCTACATTTTATATCCTCTCTACTTCGACCATCATCAGTTATTTTGCTCCCTAAATAGCAAAACTCCTTTACTACTTTAAGTGTCTCATTTCCTAATCTAATTCCCTCAGCATCACCCGACTTAATTCGACTACATTCCATGATCCTCGTATTGCTTTTGTTGATGTTCATCTTATATCTTTTCAAGACACTGTCCATTCCGTTCAACTGCTCTTCCAAGTCCTTTGCTGTCTCTGTTAGAATTACAATGTCATCGGCGAACCTCAAAGTTTTTATTTCTTCTCCAGGGATTTTAATACCTACTCCGAATTTTTCTTTTGTTTCCTTTACTGCTTGCTCAATATACAGATTGAATAACATCAGGAGAGGCTACAAACCTATCTCACTCCCTTCCCAACCACTGCTTTCCTTTCATGCCCCTCGAATCTTATAACTGCTATCTGGTTTCTATATAAATTGTAAATAGCCATTCGCTCCCTGTATTTTACCACTCCCACCTTTAGAATTTGAAAGAGAGTATTTCAGTCAACATTGTCAAAAGCTTTCTCTAAGCGTATAAATGCTAGAAACGTAGGTTTGCCTTTCCTTAATCGCTCTTCTAAGATAAGTCGTAAGGTCAGTATTGCCTCACGTGTTCCAATATTTCTACGGAATCCAAACTGATCTTCCCCGAGGTCGGCTTCTACTAGTTTTTCCATTCGTCTGTAAAGAATTCGCGCTAGTATTTTGCAGCTGTGACTTATTAAACTGATAGTTCGGTAATTTTCACATCTGCCAACACCTGCTTTCTTTGGGATTGGAATTATGACATTCTTCTTGAAGTCTGAGGGTATTTCGCCTGTCTCATACATCTTGCTCAGCAGATGGTAGAGTTTTGTCAGGACTGGCTCTCCCAAGGCCATCAGTAGATCTAATGGAATGTTGTCTACTCCCGGGGCCTTGTTTCGACTCAGGTCTTTCAGTGCTCTGTCAAACTCCTTACGCAGTATCGTATCTGCCATTTCATCTTCATCTACATCCTCTTCTATTTCTATAATATTGTCCTCAAGTACATCGCCCTTGTATAGACCCTCTGTATACTCCATCCACCTTTCTGCTTTCCCTTCTTTGCTTAGAACTGGGTTTCCATCTGAGCTCTTGATATTCATACAAGTGGTTCTCTTTTCTCCAAAGGTCCCTTTAATTTTCCTGTAGGCAGTATTTATCTTACCCCTAGTGGGATAAGCCTCTACACCCTTACATTTGTCCTCTAGCCATCCCTGCTTAGCCATTTTGCTCATCCTGTCGATCTCATTTTTGAGACGTCTGTATTCCTTTTTGCCTGCTTCATTTACTGCATTTATATATTTTCTCCTTTCGTCAATTAAGTTCAATATTTCTTCTATTACCCAAGGAGTTCTACTAGCTCTCGCCTTTTTACCTACTTCATCCTCTGCTGCCTTCACTACGTCATCCCTCAGAGCTACCCCTTCTTCTTCTACTGTACTTCTTTCCCCCATTCCTGTCAATTGTTCCCTTATGCTCTCCCTCAAATTCTGTACAACCTCTGGTTCTTTCAGTTTATCCAGGTCTCATCTCCTTAAATTCCCACCTTTTTGCAGTTTCTTCAGTTTTAATCTACAGTTCATAACCTATAGATTGTGGTCAGACCCCACTTCTACCCCTGGAAATGTCTTACAATTTAAAACCTCGATCCTAAAACTCTGTCTTACCATTATATAATCTATCTCATACCTTCTAGTATCTCCAGGATTCTTCCATGCATACAATCTTCTTTCATGATTCTTGAACCATGTGTTAGCTATGATTAAGTTATGCTCTGTGCAAAACTCTACCAGGCGGCTTCCTCTTTCATTTCTTAGCCCCAATCCATATTCACCTACTATGTTTCCTTCACTCCCTTTTCCTACTCTCGAATTCCAGTCACCCATGACTATTAAATTTTCGTCTCCCTTCACTACCTGAATAATTTCTTATATCTCATCATACATTTCTTCAATTTCTTCATAATCTGCAGAGCTAGTTGGCATATAAATTTGTACTACTGTAGTAGGCATGGGCTTCGTGTCTATCTTGGCCACAATAATGCGTTCACTATGCTGTTTGTAGTAGCTTACCCGTACTCCTATTTTTTTTGTTCATTATTAAACCTACTCCTGCATTACGCCTATTTGATTTTGTGTTTATAACGCTGTATTCACATGACCAAAAGTCTTGTTCCTCCAGCCACCGAACTTCACTAATTCCCACTATATCTAACTTTAACCTATCCATTTTCCTTTTTAAATTTTCTAATCTACCCGCCCAGTTAAGGGATCTGACATTCCACGCTCTGATCCGTAGAACGCCAGTTTTCTTTGTCCTGATAACGACGTCCGTTTGAGTAGTCCCCGCCCGGAGATCCGAATGGGGGACTATTTTACCTCCGGAACATTTTACCCAAGAGGACGCAATAATCATTTATCTATACAGTAAAGCTGCATGTCCTCGGGAAAAATTACGGCCGCAGTTTCCCCTTGCCTTCAGCCGTTCGCAGTACCACCACAGCAAGGCCGTTTTGGTTAATGTTGCAAGGCCAGGTCAGTCAATCATCCAGCCTGTTACCCTTGCAACTACTGAAAAGGCTGCTGCCCCTCTTCAGGGACCACACGTTTGGCTGGCCTCTAAACAGATACCTCTCCGTTGTGGTTGAACCTACGGTACGGCCATCTGTATCGCTGAGGCACGCAGGCCTCCCCACCAACGGCAAGGTACATGGTTCATGGGGAAGGCTTCAATGGAATACTCTCTTTCGAATTCTGAAGGTGGCAGGGGTAAAATACAAGGAGCGAATGGGTATTTACAATTTGTACAGAAAGCAGATGGTAGTTATAAGAGTCGAGGGGTATGAAAGGGAAGCAGTGGTTGGGAAGGGACTGAGACAGGGTTGTAGCCTATCCCCGATGTTATCCAATCTGTATATTGAGCAAGCAATAAAGGAAACAAAAGAAAAGTTCGGAGTAGGTATTAAAATCCATGGAGAAGAAATAAAAACTTTCAGGTTCTCTGATGACATTGTAATTCTGTCAGAGACAGCAAAGGACTTGGAAGAGCAGTTGAACGGAATGGACAGTGTCTTGAAAGGAGGATTTAAGATGAACATCAACAAAAGCAAAACGAGGATCATGGAATGTTGTCGAATTAAGTCGGGTGATACTGAGGGTATTAGATTAGGAAATGAGACACTTAAACTAGTAAAGGAGTTTTGCTATTTGGGGAGCAAAATAGCTGATGAAGGTCGAAGTAGAGAGGATATAAAATGTAGCCTGGCAATGGCAAGGAAAGCGTTTATGAAGAAGAGAAATTTGTTAACATCGAGTATAGATTTAATGGCTCTGAGCACTATGGGACTCAACTGCTGAGGTCATTAGTCCCCTAGAACTTAGAACTAGTTAAACCTAACTAACCTAAGGACATCACAAACATCCATGCCCGAGGCAGGATTCGAACCTGCGACCGTAGCAGTCTTGCGGTTCCAGGCTGCAGCGCCTTTAACCGCACGGCCACTTCGGCCGGCTATAGATTTGAGTGTCAGGAAGTCGGTTCTGAAAGTATTTGTATGGAGCGTAGCCATGTATGGAAGTGAAACGTGGACAATAAATAGTTTCGATAAGAAGAGAATAGAAGCTTTCGAAATGTGGTGCTACAGAAGAATGCTGAAGATTAGATGGGTAGATCACATAACTAATGAGGAGGTATTGAATAGAATGGGGGAGAAGAGGAGCATGTGGCACAACTTGACTAGAAGATGGGATCGGTTGGTAGGACATGTTCTGAGACATCTAGGGATCACCAATTTAGTATTGGAGGGCAGCGTGGAGGGTAAACATCGAAGAGCGAGACACTAAGCAGATTCAGAAGGATGTAGGTTGCAGTAGGTACTAGGAGATGAAGAAGCTTGCACAGGATAGAGTAGCATGGAGAGCTGCATCAAACCAGTCTCAGGACTGAAGACCACAACAACAACAATTATGTCCTACCACTTCTTCATTCTTTTATGGGTTGTGTGTCGTTTCTTGTTTGTGTGAATGTTGCAGGATACTCAATACTACAAGAAATTGTTAGTTTCGTTTGTGTCCCTTTTTGTGTTGTTCTGTTGATCTATTAATTTAACTTTTATTTAGTGGTTATTGTGAGATAGGGTGTTTCCTTTGCGCCTCTGTCTCTTTCCCTTTCATCTCCTCTACCGCTCTTTTCATTCACAAGCTTTCAAATGACCCACATGGTAGATGCCAATACACTTACCTGTTTTTGGGTTCGTTAGCTCTACGGCATTTTCGTGAGCGATTCTGGAAATAATCATTGGCCCTTTATAGACTGAAAAATGGTTACTACATTTATTTTGACTCTTATGTGATAGGTAATGTTGGAATAACTGAAAATTTAATGAGTTCTTTTATTTTTTTCTGGTGGATCTACACTCCTGCAAATTGAAATAAGAACACCGTGAATTCATTGTCCCAGGAAGGGGAAACTTTATTGACTCATTCCTGGGGTCAGATACATCACATGATCACACTGACAGAACCACAGGCACATAGACACAGGCAACAGAGCATGTACAATGTCGGCACTAGTACAGTGTATATCCACCTTTCGCAGCAATGCAGGCTGCTATTCTCCCATGGAGACGATCGTAGAGATGCTGGATGTAGTCCTGTGGAACGGCTTGCCATGCCATTTCCACCTGGCGCCTCAGTTGGACCAGCGTTCGTGCTGGACGTGCAGACCGCGTGAGACGACGCTTCATCCAGTCCCAAACATGCTCAATGGGGGACAGATCCGGAGATCTTGCTGGCCAGGGTAGTTGACTTACACCTTCTAGAGCACGTTGGATGGCACGGGATACATGCGGACGTGCATTGTCCTGTTGGAACAGCAAGTTCCCTTGCCGGTATAGGAATGGTAGAACGATGGGTTCGATGACGGTTTGGATGTACCGTGCACTATTCAGTGTTCCCTCGACGATCACCAGTGGTGTACGGCCAGTGTAGGAGATCGCTCCCCACACCATGATGCCGGGTGTTGGCCCCGTGTGCCTCGGTCGTATGCAGTCCTGATTGTGGCGCTCACCTGCACGGCGCCAAACACGCATACGACCATCATTGGCACCAAGGCAGAAGCGACTCTCATCGCTGAAGACCACACGTCTCCATTCGTCCCTCCATTCACGCCTGTCGCGACACCACTGGAGGCGGGCTGCACGATGTTGGGGCGTGAGCGGAAGACGGCCTAACGATGTGCGGGACCGTAGCCCAGCTTCATGGAGACGGTTGCGAATGGTCCTCGCCGATACCCCAGGAGCAACAGTGTCCCTAATTTGCTGGGAAGTGGCGGTGGGGTCCCCTACGGCACTGCGTAGGATCCTACGGTCTTGGCGTGCATCCGTGCGTCGCTGCGGTCCGGTCCCAGGTCGACGGGCACGTGCACCTTCCGCCGACCACTGGCGACAACATCGATGTACTGTGGAGACCTCACGCCCCACGTGTTGAGCAATTCGGCGGTACGTCCACCCGGCCTCCCGCATGCCCACTATACGCCCTCGCTCAAAGTCCGTCAGCTGCACATATGGTTCACGTCCACGCTGTCGCGGCATGCTACCAGTGTTAAAGACTGCGATGGAGCTCCGTATGCCACGGCAAACTGGCTGACACTGACGGCGGCGGTGCACAAATGCTGCGCAGCTAGCGCCATTCGACGGCCAACACCGCGGTTCCTGGTGTGTCCGCGGTGCTGTGCGTGTGATCATTGCTTGTACAGCCCTCTCGCAGTCTCCGGAGCAAGTATGGTGGGTCTGACACACCGGTGTCAATGTGTTCTTTTTTCCATTTCCAGGAGTGTATATTCTTTAATACTGTAATTGGTGGATAAGTCGTGGTACTATGTGGTGCCTCATTAATTACCTCTTGGAAGTATCGTAGATATAGGTCCCAAGTGCAGTGGTTCTTTCTACAAAATAGTCTACAAAGTGTTCCCAAATTTTTCATGGTACGTTTGGCCGTATTTCCACTTGGTTTATATTTAGAAATAAAGGTGGTTTTGATTTTTAAATTGTCTAACGTGTTTTTCCAATGCACTGATCTACATTGAGGCCCATTATCTGGGATGATTCATTTCACTCGTCCAACTTGTTGCATGAAGTCCTTTTGAAATGCTATACTAATTGTAAATCCATTGGCTTTCTTTAAGGGTGTAAGTGTAGTATATTTTGATGCTAGTTCAGTTACAACAAATATGTAGGTGAAGCCTTTCCTTAGTCGTGGAATTGGACCATAAATATCGGTTGCAGCAATCTGTCTTAATTTATAAGGAATAGATGGATACATTGGTGGTCTGGTCTGATATGTCAGATGTTTTGACTGTATGCATTCTTTCAACTTTTAAGAACGCGTCGAATACGTCGCTCCATATCTGTTTCATTTTTAGATAGCATTTCTTTGGTCCAAAATGTCCACTGCTGAAGTGGGTATACCAAATGTATTTATTAAAAATTGGTCAGGGATGCATGCTAACCATTGTGCAGTATCATCATTACGTTTAAAAGATAAAATATTGTCTTTTACTATGTAATTTTTTCTAATTTCTGTGTTTGTTTTGCCAGTAAGTTTGTGTTGAGGAGGGTCTGATCCCGCTTTTGTTCGTCAGATAAATTTTTTAAAGCATTTGTGATTAAATTTTCGAATGGTACGTTTTTTAGATAGTGGATAATTCGTTCTTCACCTTCAATGTTGATTTTCTGGTCCTCTGCCATTCTTTGCGGTGAACGAGACAATGCGTCGCCCAGAATTTTTTCAGGTCCTGCTATGTATGTGATTGAAAAGTCATACTCCTGCAATACTTGCATCCATCTTGCCAAACGTCCGTGGGTTTATTTGGAAGAGATTAAAGACTCTAATGGTTTATTATCCGTGTATACTTGTGTTTTCCTGCCAAACAGAAAATTTCGAGGTATTTGAAATGCCCATACTATGGCTAGAGCTTCTAACTCTGTTATAGAATAATTCCTTTCTGCTTTCGATAGTACTCTACTTGTAAAGGCTATTGTTTTATGCACTTTCTTACCGTTTTCTTCAACTTGTTGAAATAGTACCGCCCCCAGCCCGGTCTTTGCACTATCAGTAACTAGGCAGAACTCCTGACTTAAATCTGGGTGTGATAAAATCGGAGCATTATTCAATGCCTCATTAAACTTACGAAATTCTTCATCTGCCTGTTTATCCCATATCCAGGGTGTGTTTTTTTTGTCAGTGCACATAGTGTCGGTGCTGCAAGAGTGTCTGTCCCTATAAACTTTTTGTAAAAATGTATTAACCCCAAGAATCACCTTAAACTTTTCATGTTGTAGGGAGTAGGAATATTACGAATAGCGTTCATCTTCTTCTCGTCTGGGATTTACCTTCTGCAAATATGTTATGTCCTAAAAATTTAATTTTTGACTTTCCAAAATGAGATTTGGTAATGTTTTTTTCATAATTTGTAGGAAATTATGCAGAATATAATTATGTTCTGCCCAAGTTGCCTCCGCCACAAGAACGTCGTCCACATAGCAAGTAGTTTTCTGAAGTATGTCGAGATTCAGTATAGAGTTCAGACCACGAATAAAGGCAGCTGATGAAATTTTCAGACCAAATGGTAAACGTTTGAATTGGTAGCAACGACCAAAGACAATAAAGGCTGTGTATTTTCGACATGAAAAGTTCCAATTCTATTTGCCAAAACCTTGGTCGCATATCGGTGGATGAAAAGACCTGTACTCCATGAGACTTCTGAACTCCTCCAATTTCTCCGATCTATATGTTTCCGAAATTATAATTGTATTTATTTGTCTCGAATCGAGTACAAAACGTTTGCTCCTGTCCTTCTTACTCACAGTGTGTAAGGGTGAATTATATGGTGATTTGGCTGGTTCGATTATGTCATCATCCAACATTTTTCTAATCACAAGAAATACCTGCTCTCGATAACTATATGGTATGGAATAAGGTGGAACACAAAATGGTTTATGATCATTGACCTCAAATTTGTATTGAAAATCTTTAATGCTACCCTTCTTTGGTGCAAATACCTCCGCATATGATCTCAATATGCCTTCCAAATTTTTCCTGTCCTGGAGCGAAATATCATCTAATTCCTCTATCTTATTACCAATATCTTGATGAATATCTTCTATTATTTCTGGTGGGAGTGGGTCAGGGTGTTTCTCAGACTTATATCTAGGGTGTCTCTCCTCCTCTATTTCATCCCCTTCTTCACATAAATGCAACTGCGTTACTTTTTCCTGTACTTTTTCGTCATTCAAAGTTTGATTAAAAAATAGTATTACATCATCTATTGTTACGAAGCCTTGTGGTATGCAAATGTGAACCTTACCCTCATTAATGAAATCGACCCCGACTATCACATCAGCTGTAAGATTTGGTACGATTACAAAATTGTTTTCAAACTCGTAACCTTGACAATTGAATGAAAGACGTGTTTTGTACTTCACCTCAACTGCATTTTTTTCCTAAGGCTCCAAAAACTCTTATCCTTTTTATCCTTAAAATCGGTAATTCTTTCTCTCTATTGCACCTTTCAAATAGGCTTTCTGATATAGCAGTCACTTGACTCCCACTATCTATGATTGCTTGTGTCGTAATGTCACCAAAGTTTACTTTTAATATGGGTTTTATAATTGTGAATGTTACGACTTCCTTTTCTTGCATCAAATTCTCTGCTATAAATTCATAGCTTAACCTGTGCATAATTGTATCTTCCCTTTATGTTTGTGTTTGCTTTGGTGTTAACCCAGTGAGCAAAACCGTTTGCGACCTATCTAATTCCTTACGTCTGTTTTCGAGCTCTTGTCTCTCTTTTTCCTGCATTTCCAAACATTCCCGGATATACTCTCTCTCTGTCTCCTCATAGTCACCCATGTTATACACATTACGCGGCTTTTGCATTCTCGGTGTCTGCGTTTCGTTTTCATCTGAGATACCTTGCTCTGTTTTATCTCGTTCATTTATTTGATTCTCGGTAAACATATCGCTAAGTCCCATTAACAATTCTTCTTCGCTTAATTTTTTTGCTCACGGAATTTTCCCACTGTATACTGTGCTCCCAGGCTATGCGGCTATTGTCAGTGATTTCTGATTTTGACTTATCTCCTCCTTCCAAGACATGAATATTCTAATCTGATCACCCCCCCCCCCCCCCCCCCAGAACCATGGACCTTGCCATTGGTGGGGACGCTTGCGTGCCTCAGAGATACAGATGGCCGTACCATAGGTGCAAACACAACGGTGGGGTATCTGTTGAGAGGCCAGACAAACGTGTGGTTCCTGAAGAGGGACAGCAGCCCTTTCAGCAGTTGCAGGGGTAACAGTCTGGATGATTGACTGATCTGGAATTGTAACACTAACCAAAACGGCCTTGTTGTGCTGGTACTGCTAACGGCTTAAAGCTTGAGGAAACTACAGCCGTAATTTTTCCCGAGGGCATGCAGCTTTACTGTATGGTTAAATGAGATGGCGTCCTCTTGGGTAAAATATTCCGGAGGTAAAATAGTCCCCCATTCGGATCTCCGGGCGGGGACTACTCAAGAGGACGTCGTTATCAGGACAAAGAAAACTGGTATCTACGGATCGGAACGTGGAATGTCTGATCCCTTAATCGGGCAGGTGGGTTAGAAAATTTAAAAAGGGAAATGGATAAGTTAAAGTTAGATATAGAGGAAATTAGTGAAATTCGGTGGCAGAAGGAACAAGACTTTTGGTCAGTTGAATACAGGGTTATAAATACAAAATCAGATAGGGATAATGCAATAGTAGATTTAATAATGAATAAAAAACAGGAGTGCGGGTAAGTTACTACAAACAGCATAGTGAACGCATTATTGTGGCCAAGATAGACACGACGCCCATGCCTACTACAGTAGTACAAATTTATATGCCGACTAGCTCTGCAGATAATGAAGAAATTGATGAAATGTATGATGAGATATAAGAAATTATTCAGGTAGTGAAGGGAGACGAAAATTTAATAGTCATGGGTGACTGGAATTCGAGAGTAGGAAAAGGGAGTGAAGGAAACATAGTAGATGAATATGGGTTGGGGGTAAGAAATGACAGAGGAAGCTGTCTGGTAGAATTACGCACAGAGCATAACTTAATCATAGCTAACACCTGGTTCAAGAATCATAAAAAAGTTGTATACATGGAAGAACCCTGGAGACACTAGAAGGCATCAGACAGATTACATAATGGTAAGACAGAGATTTAGGAACCAGGTTTTAAATTGTAAGACATTTCCAGGGGCAGATGTGGAGTCTGACCACATTCTATTGGTTATGAACTGTAGATTAAAACTGAAGAAACTGCAAAAAGGTGGGAATTTAAGGAGATGGGACCTGGATAAACTGACTAAACAAGAGGTTGTACAGAGTTTCAGGGAGAGCATAAGGGAACAATTGACAGGAATGGGGGAAAGAAATACAGTATAAGAAGAATGGGTAGCTCAAACGGATGCAGTAGTGAAGGCAGCAGAGGATCAAGCAGGTAAAAAGACGAGGGCTAGTAGAAATCCTTGGGTAACAGAAGAAATATTGAATTTAATTGATGAAAACAGAAAATATAAAAATACAGTAAATTAAGCGGCAAAAAGCAATACAAACGTCTCAAAAATGAGATCGACAGGAAGTGCAAAATAGCTAAGCAGGGATGGCTAGAGGACAAATGTAAGGATGTAGAGGCTTATCTCACTAGGGGTAAGATAAATACTGCCTACAGGAAAATTAAAGGGACCTTTGGAGAAAAGAGAACCACTTGTATGAATATCAACAGCTCAGATGGAAACCCAGTTATAAGCAAAGAAGGGAAAGCAGAAATGCGGATGGAGTATATATAGGGTCTCTACAAGGGCGATGTACTTGAGGACGATATTATTGAAATCTAAGAGGATGTAGATGATGATAAAATGGAAGATTTGATACTGCGTGAAGAGTTTGACAGAGCACTGAAAGACCAGAGTCGAAACAAGGCCCTGGGAGTAGACAACATTCCATTAGAACCACTGACGGCCTTGGGAGACCCAGTCCGGACAAAACTCTACCATCTGCTGAGCAAGATGTATGAGACAGGCGAAATAACCTCAGACATCAAGAAGAATATAATAATTCCAATCCCAAAGAAAGCAGGTGTTGACAGATGTGAAAATTACCGAACTATCAGTTTAATAAGTCACAGCTGCAAAATACTAATGCGAATGGAAAACTGGTAGAAGCCGACATCGGGGAAGATCAGTTTGGATTCCGCAGAAATATTTGAGCACGTGAGGCAATACTGACCTTACGACTTATCTTAGAAGAAAAATTAAGGAAATGCCAACCTACGTTTCCCCCATTTGTAGATTTAG
This sequence comes from Schistocerca americana, assembly GCF_021461395.2. Taxonomy (NCBI): domain Eukaryota; kingdom Metazoa; phylum Arthropoda; class Insecta; order Orthoptera; family Acrididae; genus Schistocerca; species Schistocerca americana. Next base: position 337,536,995 of record NC_060130.1, read on the forward strand.
AGAAAGCTTTTGACAATGTTGACTAGAATACTCTCTTTCAAATTCTAAAGGTGGCAGGAGTAAAATACAGGGAGCGAAAGGCTATTTACAATTTGTACATAAACCAGGTGGCTGTTATAAGAGTAGAGGGGCATGAAAGGGAAGCAGTGGTTGGGAAGGTAGTGAGACAGGGTTGTAGCCTCTCCCCGATGTTATTCAATCTGTATACTGAGAAAGCAGTAAAGGAAACAAAAGAAAAATTCGGAGTAGGTATTAAAATCCATGGAGAAGAAATAAGAACTTTGAGGTTCGCCGATGACATTGTAATTCTGTCAGAGACAGCAAAGGATCTGGAAGAGCAGTTGAACGGAATGGACGGTGTCTTGAAAGGAGGGCATAAGATGAACATCAACAAAAGCAAAACGAGGATCATGGAATGTAGTCGAATTAAGTCGGGTGATGCTGAGGGAATTAGATTAGGAAATGAGACACTTAAAGTAGTAAAGGAGTTTTGCTATTTGGGGAGCAAAATAACTGATGGTGGTCGAAGTAGAGAGGATATAAAATGTAGACTGGCAATGGCAAGGAAAGCGTTTCTGAAGAAGAGAAATTTGTTAACATCGAGTATAGATTTAAGTGTCAGGAAGTCGTTTCTGAAAGTATTTGTATGGAGTGTAGCCATGTATGGAAGTGAAACAAGGACGATAAATAGTTTCGACAAGAAGTGAATAGAGGCTTTCGAAATGTGGTGCTACAGAAGAATGCTGAAGATTAGATGGGCAGATCACATAACTAATGAGGAGGTATTGAACAGAATTGGAGAAAAGAGGAGTTTATGGCACAACTTGACAAGAAGAAGGGATCGGTTGGTAGCACATGTTCTGAGGCATCAAGGGATCACAAATATAGCATTGGAGGGCAGCGTGGAGGGTAAAAATCGTAGAGGGAGACCAAGAGATGAATACACTAAGCAGATTCAGAAGGATGTAGGTTGCAGTAAGTACTGGGAGATGAAGGAGATTGCACAGGATAGAGTAGCATGAAGAGCGGCATCAAACCAGTCTCGGGACTGAAGACCAAAACAACAACAATGAGTGGTCGATCGTTTGCCAAACCTCTTCCGTATTTTTCTATCAATCCTTACGTTTTTCCGGATTCGGTGGCCTAACTTCTACTTCTGGGTTCCCTTTTCTGTGTTGGTCTTGTCTCTGTAGACCGTAATTTCCTGTGTAATTATTCGCGCCTTGGTCTCGCCAGTTGCTGTTTCTGGCATCGTGACCTCCTTCAAAGTACCCTTGATCGTTGGCATTTTGATGCCTAAACCCATATCCACCACTGTATGAGTGTCCATTACCGTTCCTATTTCGGCACCAATTATTTTGGTTCTCGTTTCCATGCCAATTGCCTTCATTATGCCACTGGCTTTGTCTGTTAAATTGCCTGATATTATTGGTATTAGTGTCACGATTATTATTATTGGAATATTCGTTCCTAGTCCTCTCCTTCTGCTGTTCCCTCTCCTTTCTTGTTTCTTTCACCTCGTCTTCTTTAAACATGAATTCAAGTTCCTTTAAGACCTCTTTGAATTATTCCGCATTTTCGTTTTTTCGTACTGTCGCCTGTTGATATTTTACCGGTAGCTTCATTCTACATAGACCCATCAGCTCTCCGTTACTGTATGGTTTGTCTATGCATTGATTCTTTTTGCCCATTGTGTCAAAGAATTTTACCACGCTATTCTCCCCTGAGTTTTCACATGGTGTCATCTGAAGTAACTCGTATTTAATTTTGTTTTGCGCCACCTTAGACCAATATCTTTCGATAAATGCTGTTCGGAACTGTAGGTAAGACGTACAGGTAGCAGCGATCTTTTGCATCACCTCCGCTACTGTTCCTGACATGCATGCACAAATGAAGTCAAGTTTGTGAGCCATGTTCCAATGGCTTGGCAACCCTACTTGGAACTGATCGATGAATGCTCAAAAAATGGTTCAAATGGCTCTGAGCACAATGGGACTTAACTTCCGAGGTCATCAGTCCCCTAGAACTTAGAACTACTTAAACCTAACTAACCTGAGGACTTCACACACAGCCATGCCCGGGGCAGGATTCGAACCTGCGACCGTAGCGGTCGGGCGGTTCCTGACTGTAGCGCCTAGAACCGCTCGGCCACCTCGGCCAGCGATCGATGAATGTGTGTGCATGCTAGCTACCACCTTCTTCCTTGAAATGTTGAAATTTTCTAGCTGTTAGGAAGTGGTCTGTATCATATCTACTCATAAATCCGGTTTGTGTCTGATTCATGGACTCAAAGAGTCTGCCACTGCTTCTGTCATCTTGCCAATTCCCTTGTAATCTGCTGCCTGTCTGCGTATGCTCAGTTTCCTGCCCCATAATTGCATCATATCGTAACACTGCTGAACAAAAGTGTTGTTCGTTTGTCTCTACTCTCGTCATTCGCGGTACTGTACCTGTGCTACTGTTACATTGTGTCACTGGATTTACTGGTTCAGTCGCCTGTCTTTCTATTGGTATCGGCTGACTGTATGTGTCCTGTTTTTCTAGATCTGTCCCTGGTTCTGTAATATGTTATGTATTACATTAATCGGGGTTTTCTGTTTCGATTTCTGAGCAAGTGTTATATCTGGCCTTGGTCCTACTTGAACTTTCTCAGACAGTGCGTGTTCGTGTACTGTATTAATGCTTGACGTATCAATTGTTTCGCTACAGGTGTAATCGGTCTCGATCTCTTCTTCTTTAGTTTGTATCAACGCTGTCCGAAACTTTTCAAACTGATCTTAGTTCTTAAGTTCTATCTTACTGATCAGCTGATCATATTTTTTCAGTGCAACTTTTGCGACCTTGCTTTGAATTGCTTCTTCTTCCGGAATTTGTATTGCTGTTCGAGCGGCTTTTTTCGTAAAACTTTCCACCTACTTGTCAATGTCTACGATGTCCAATTGGACCTTGTCCACGTCAGTGCGTAATTGCTGGTGACTTTGTGTTAGTACCTGAATTCTTTCTCTCGATTCTTTCGTGTCATTGTTTATCTGTGTGATTTTACTATTAATTCTACCGATCCCTTCTTCCATCTGGATTTTAACCTGTTGAATCTGTGTCTTTATCTCTTGTCTCGAGTTCAGATTATCCTGTTTCAATTTCTGATGCTGTTTCGTCATCTCTGTATTAATATCCTGATTCTGTTTCGTCATACTATCGTTCATTCCTTGTAACATCTCCATGATCGCTTCCTGTCCTGTACCACTGCCTTCTGCTGAACTGTGTGTTCTCGTTCTATTGTTTTCTACTCTCTCAGTTACGTCGTTTACTGTGCTATGCTGTGGCGTTTCTAAGTTTGATAACTACAACAATCCGCACTGCCTTGCCTTGTCCCTGTGTTGTTCTTTGTGTTGAGGACTAGTTGCGTATGTCATTGAACCATTACGTGGCGCAAACAACTTCGCCCACTGCCCTCTCTGTTGTGCGTGTCTTGTGTTTACAGGTACAGTAGCGTCTGTTACGGAACCTTTTCGTGGCGCTCGTTAACTCCACAAGATTCTGTGCCTGTTGCTGAGGCATATTTAGAATGTGTACAAGAGGTTCGACGTATTCTAAATGTTCCCCCTCTTCCTCACTGTCTACTTCTCTTTGGACATCAGCTAACTGCCGATTCCTTTACTGTATTGACCCGTATTCCGTCTCTGAATATGAGCCAAACAAACGCGTTTCTTTAGCTCGATTCGCTGCTAATCTTTGCCATTTCCTGCGTGGGCTGTCTATATCTGGCTCAAACTACGTAGAATTAATATATTCTTAAAGACAAATGGCCCAATATAAAAGAACCTAAAAACTAAATCAGAACACACATGTGATTAAAATAGACCAAAAATTAAAATATAATAGCTGTAATGAGGAGGTATTGAATAGGATTGGGGAGAAGAGAAGTTTGTGGCACAACTTGACTAGAAGAAGGGATCGGTTGGTAGGACATGTTTTGAGGCATCAAGGGATCACAAATTTAGCATTGGTGGGCAGTGTGGAGGGTAAAAATCGTAGAGGGAGACCAAGAGATCAATACTCTAAGCAGATTCAGAAGGATGTAGGTTGCAGTAGGTACTGGGAGATGAAGAAGCTTGCACAGGATGGAGTAGCAGGGAGAGCTGCATCAAACCAGTCTCAGGACTGAAGACCACAACAACAGCAGCTGTAAATCTTAATGTATTGCATTGACTTCAAATGTGTTAATACAGGGTGTTTCAAAAATGACCGGTATATTTGAAACGGCAATAAAAACTAAACGAGCAGCGATAGAAATACACCGTTTGTTGCAATATGCTTGGGACAACAGTACATTTTCAGGCGGACAAACTTTCGAAATTACAGTAGTTACAATTTTCAACAACAGATGGCACTGCAAGTGATGTTAAAGATATAGAAGTCAACGCAGTCTGTGGGTGCGCCATTCTGTACGTCGTCTTTCTGCTGTAAGCGTGTGCTATTCACAACGTGCAAGTGTGCTGTAGACTACAGAACAGAGGATTTTTCTGGTGATGGAATTCCACCGCCTAGAACACAGTGTTGTTGCAACAAGACGAAGTTTTCAACGGAGGTTTAATGTAGCCAAAGGACCGAAAAGCGATACAATAAAGGATCTGTTTGAAAAATTTCAGCGGACTGGGAACGTGACGGATGAACGTGCTGGAAAGGTAGGGCGACCGCGTACGGCAACCACAGAGGGCAACGCGCAGCTAGTGCAGCAGGTGATCCAACAGCGGCCTCGGGTTTCCGTCTGCCGTGTTGCAGCTGAGGTCCAAATGACGCCAACGTCCATGTATCGTCTCATGCGCCAGAGTTTACACCTCTATCCATACAAAATTCAAACGCGGCAACCCCTCAGCGCCACTACCATTGCTGCACGAGAGACATTCGCTAACGATATAATGCACAGGATTGATGACGGCGATATGCATGTGGGCAGTATTTGGTTTACTGACGAAGCTTATTTTTACCTGGACGGCTTCGTCAAGAAACAGAACTGGCGCATATGGGGAATCGAAAAGCCCCATGTTGCAGTCCCATCGTCCCTGCATCCTCAAAAAGTACTGGTCTGGGCCGCCATTTCTTCCAAAGGAATCATTGGCCCATTTTGAAGATCCGAAACGGTTACTGCATCACGCTATCTGGACATTCTTCGTGAATTTGTGGCGGTACAAACTGCCTTAGACGACACTGCGAACACCTCGTGGTTTATGCAAGATGGTGCCCGGCCACATCGCACGGCCGACGTCTTTAATTTCCTGAACGAATATTTCGATGATCATGTGATTGCTTTGGGCTATCCGAAACATACAGGAGGCGGCATGGATTGGCCTCCCTATTCGCCAGACATGAACCCCTGTGACTTCTTTCTGTGGGGACACTTGAAAGACCAGGTGTACCGCCAGAATCCAGAAACAATTGAACAGCTGAAGCAGTAGATCTCATCTGCATGTGAAGCCATTCCGCCAGACACGTTGTCAAAGGTTTCGGGTAATTTCATTCAGAGACTACGCCATATTATTGCTACGCATGGTGGATATGTGGAAAATATCGTACTATAGAGTTTCCCAGACCGCAGCGCCATCTGTTGTTGAAAATTGTAACTACTGTAATTTCGAAAGTTTGTCCGCCTGAAAATGTACTGTTGTCCCAAGCATATTGCAACAAACGGTGTATTTCTATCGCTGCTCGTTTAGTTTTTATTGCCGTTTCAAATATACCGGTCATTTTTGAAACACCCTGTACAAGGTACAGAGAACATGTAAGGGCACTGCAGAGTGAATGTAGCCACTACACATACTACGATTATTATTAATACATGTATTATTTATAACAAAAAATCATATACACATTAAATCAAAATAATGCACATCTGAAACTATTTACATTGTACATGGTCCAGTCACATTAATGAGACCACTGCCTACGTTCAATGTCAACTTGCAACAAACCACTACCCGGCCGCGGTTGTCGTACGGTTCTAGGCGCTCCAGTCCGGAGCTGCGCTGCTGCTACGGTCGCAGGTTCGAATCCTGCCTCGGGCATGGATGTGTGTGATGTCCTTAGGTTAGTTAGGTTTAATTAGTTCTAAGTTCTAGGGGACTGATGACCACAGCAGTTGAATCCCATAGTGCTCAGAGCCATTTGAACCATTTTTGAATAACCACTACCAGACCGCATCATGCAGCAGTAGCAGTGGATGGTGTATACGGTATGTCAGGGGGACACAGACAACAGCACTGGCGTTGTTGTAATGTGGAAATGGAGGAATTTTTTCTGAGGTCCAAAAGAACATGATCATTGGCTTTTCCGAAAAGAAGTTTGTAAGCTTTTTGCGTACCACCATGATTGAAATACACTGTGCATGGCAAAATGGCGCTATCCAACTCCAAGGCTGAGTCAGCTGTAGTGCACCACGGGCTGTAGATGACAGGGGGGGAAAGACAGCTGTCGAGATGTGTGCGGGCGAACAGACTTACAAAAGTTGAGCAACTGACCACCCTGATTAACAAAAGGGCTATGAACCGTGTCTCCTCAACGTCCGTTTAGCGAATGTAGCTTTGTATGGGCCTCCACAGGTGCCTGATTCATGCATGCATGCTGACTTCTATGTATTGGCTGGAACTGGCATGCCAATTATGCTCCCCTACGTGCAGTTTGTTTTTTGTTGGCACAACGGCATCTGCTAGCAGGACAATTCAACATGTCATGCAGCTGGCAGTGCACTTGCATGGTTTGATCAACACCAGGAGGAATTTAGTCTACTGCCCTAGTCATCAAACTCCCCAGCTTTAGACTCAATTAAAACTTTGTGGGACCACCTCGATTGGGCAGTTCGCACTGTGGATTCTCAACCGAGAAATCTACTGCAGCTGGCCACGGCAATGGAATTAGCAAGGCTGCATATCCCTGTCGGTATCTTCCAGAACCTCACTGACTCTCTTCTTGCACCTTTGGCAAAAGGTGGTTGTTCAGGTCTTTGACAGGTGGTCACATTAATGTGACTGGACCATGTATAAGGGTCCTGATTGAAGCCAGTGGAGTGCATCTGTTCTCCTCCTTCATATGCTGGTCATCTGCATTGAAAGTCTCCTCTAGGCAGAGAGAGGGCAGCGAATAATTTTTAGAAACTTGCTGCCTGTCGACGAGAGTGAGGAAGACATGTTCAATAGTATTGGCAGTCAGCATGTAGGTGTAGAACTGAGTGACACTATTGGTTCTCATAACTGCATTACAACTGACGTCTATTTTCTTTACATAAGTTCTACAGAGCCAGTCTCGTGCACAACGTTCTGCTGTAGTGCAAAGGATGCTCTACGGAGACCTGATGTATTTGCTCTCCATTTACTACCTTCCATCTTGCTCAGCCGGTTCACTCGTATTTGTACCATCTTAGCTATGTTGAAATGGTGCTTATAATATGTTACTGTTCTGTCTAATCAGACACCAAGGTGCACTGATGTGAAAAATTTAAGGACGAAAGTAATTTTCGCGTGATGTGTCACTGCTAAGTAACATAGTTCGATGAAACTTAGGACCATATATAGAAAGAATTGCTACAGTATAACACACAACGTAACGGAAATAAATGCGGAATGAGAGGAAGGGATACAATACTTTTATTCAAAGACAGTAAATGCACTGAAGTCACCACGATTTGTGATGGTCCCCAGAACATTATGAAAGATGGGATGTGGTTCTTAATATGGTGTGTGGTAACCTCGAACAGTGCTCTGCAACGTGCTCCCATGTTGTCACAAGGTTAGAGAAGAGTTCTGGTGCTAGAGCGCTCCATACCTCCATCGGCGTGGTTAAAAACCGGTGGATTGTCGTTGGTGCATGTGGATGTGCTGTAATACGTCTCCTGAACGTATCCCACCAGTGGTGGATGGGGTTTAAGTGGAAGGAACGGGCAAGTCAGCCCATTTGCAGAACGTTTTTCCGCTCCAAGAGCTCCTCCAGCAGCGCTGTTCGATGGTGTTCCACACTGTCATCCACAAAAACGAAGTCAGAGCGAGAGCATCTCTCAAAAAGTGCACATGGGGAAGGGTACAGTGTAACAGTAACATTGACCAGTGAGCATACCGTGCACTAAGAGTAGGAAGTCACTGCGCCCTTGCAACATTATGTCTCCCCACACCATAACATCAGGACTATGAAAAAAAATATGTTCGACAATGCTGAACGTACCCACATTTTGATGGGATCGCGCAATACACCCAGGAACAATGTCGTCATAGACAGTTTTAAAACTACAGAAAAGGACCACTCGAATCACTTGAATTTTGATCATTGCAAAAATCTGTTGAAAACGTTGGGGATTTTCAGGCTGACTGGCTCACAATGGTAAAAGTGAAACATCAGGCAGGGAATGACTTTATTGCTTAAATAACGCGTTTCGGAATTTATCTATGACTCAATATCCAGGAGTGGTTACTACAGGTAGATATGGTGTTTCAAACGCTACTTCAAACGTTGTATCTACCTGCAGTAATCACTCCTGAATAACTGAAACTTCCTGGCAGATTAAAACTGTGTGCCCGACCGAGACTCGAACTCGGGACCTTTGCCTTTCGCGGGCAAGTGCTCTACCATCTGAGCCACCGAAGCACGACTCACGCCCGGCACTCACAGCTTTACTTCTGCCAGTACCAAAGGTCCCGAGTTCGAGTCTCGGTCGGGCACACAGTTTTAATCTGCCAGGAAGTTTCATATCAGCGCACACTCCGCTGCAGAGTGAATTTCTCATTCTGGAAACGTCCCCCAGACTGTGGCTAAGCCATGTCTCCGCAATATCCTTTCTTTCAGGAGTGCTAGTTCTGCAAGGTTCGCAGGAGAGCTTCTGTAAAGTTTGGAAGGTAGGAGACGAGGTACCGGCAGAAGTAAAGCTGTGAGTGCCGGGCGTGAGTCGTGCTTCGGTATCTCAGATGGTAGAGCACTTGCCCGCGAAAGGCAAAGGTCCCGAGTTCGAGTCTCGGTCGGGCACACAGTTTTAATCTGCCAGGAAGGTTCATATCGCGGCACACTCCACTGCAGAGTGAAAATCTCAATCTGGAAACGTCCCCAAGGCTGTGGCTAAGCCATGTCTCCGCAATATCCTTTCTTTCAGGAGTGCTAGTTCTGCAAGGTTCGCAGGAGAGCTTCTGTAACGTTTGGAAGGTAGGAGACGAGGTACTGGCAGAAGTAAAGCTGTGAGTGCCGGGCGTGGGTCGTGCTTCGGTAGCTCAGATGGTAGACCACTTGCCCGCGAAAGGCAAAGGTCCCGAGTTCGAGTCTCGGTCGGGCACACAGTTTTAATCTGCCCGGAAGTTTCATATGAGCGCACACTCCGCTGCAGAGTGAAAATCTCATTCTGGAAACGTTCCCCAGGCTGTGGCTAAGCCATGTCTCCGCAATATCCTTTCTTTCAGAAGTGCTAGTTCTGCAAGGTTCGCAGGAGAGCTTCTGTAAGGTTTGGAAGGTAGGAGACGAGGTACTGGCAGAAGTAAAGCTGTGAGTGCCGGGCGTGAGTCGTGCTTCGGTAGCTCAGATGGTTTTCTGACGATGTATGCGTAACTGTGTCATCATCGCAACAACTTCTGTCAGCGGAAACTCTTTTACAAAAATTCACGTTTCTTTCAGGAGCAATACTCAATAGAACTACAACCACAGCTTTGCAGATCGGTGGCGGTATCGGAGATATATCCCATGTTACCTGGTGCAAGGTCAAGGATTCTCACACAACCCTCGGTGTTACTTTTGAGGCCAAACCAGTAAATTCCTGACGAAGAACTGGTCACACATGCTTAATAAATTACGTGCTGCTTTGATACTTCACTCCGACCGTGACTTGAACATACTACAGAAAGTTAAGACCATCGAGATCGCCATTACGAGCAAGATAACTTATTTGGCGCAAATTCTTCCAATCTCCGACCATCTAGCCAAGGGTATACAACAAGCGTTATGTTGGTTTCTTTTTAGGGGGCACATTTTCAAAGTTCAATTCGATACCTTAACCTTACCTTCCTTCAAAGGTGGCCTTAACCTCATTAAAGTACACAAAAAATGTGTCACCCTACTCCTAAATCGCATCAGGAAGGAATTCCGTACCCGGAGGACCAGTATCATCTCAAACCTCATTCAGCGGTGGAAGCCTCATAGCCTTGACCCACCCGTTAATATCGCCGGCATTCCACTTTCATACCGACATGTGCGACTGTACTACATGGAAATGAGCTACATTCGACACAACATCGTCGATAACGGAAGCCTGACGAACAGGAAGCTTTATGGCCTTCTCACGACAACAAACCACAGGAATCGTCTCGAAGAAAAACATCCACATACACATTGGAGTATAGTATGGCGGAATGTGCACAGCGACGCGTTACCGTCACGCGTCATAGCCGACTGGTATCTAACAGTCAACGATAAAGTAGCAACGAATGAAAAGCTACATAAAATTGGCCTTCATCCAACGCCCAACTGTGACGCATGCGGAAGGGTCGATACGCTTCTTCATAGGTTCACGTGCGGACATGCAGAAGAAATTACTACATTTCTTCGTCAACGATTGTCGGTGATAGACCGTACGACGCCCTGTGGTGTAGATCTTTTAGAGATCATTCAGCCACAAAAACTGAGATATCCACGAGCAAAAAACAACGCTGCAACGTGGATCATGGGCCACACAGCATCGTTTATTATGCAGAATAGGCATGCTACTTTCCTCGACTATTATTCTTACATAGAAATTGAACACTTTAAAATGAGACAACACTGTGACTACAGGAGGATATTTGGAAATATGCTGAACATCATAATTAACGGTTAAATGCTTCAAATACAATCTTTCGGATCGCAGAGGTTGCCAGTGACCTGTATGTATGACTCCCATTTGCTTCCTGGGACTTTAGCACTTGCCGCAATTTTACTATACTATTCAGATGCTCACCAATGCAGAAGGCATTTTTTCTTTCCCATTTTCGCTTTCACATTTCCCTTCTCTCGCAGAGCGAGCGGAGCAACCTTCCTTCAATTATGAAGTGATAGTCTTTTGTGCACCATAACAATTTCTGTTTACTACTTGGCCAAAAAAAAAAAAAAAAAAAAACAAAAAAAAAACCTCAAGAAGACATTTCATTTCTTATATTGCGCTGCGGCAGCCTAGCAATGATATACACTTTGTTCATTCTTTCTTATTACAAATTGGCGCAAATGTTAAAATAAATAAAAAAAATAAAAAAAACAAAACAAAATAAAAAAAAACCTCAAGAAGACTTTTCCTTTCTTATATTGCGCTACGGCAGCCTAGCAATGATATACACTTTGTTCATTCTTTCTTATTACAAATTGGCGCAAATGTTAAAATAAGTAAAAAAAATAAAAAAAAACAAAACAAAATAAAAAAAACCTCAAGAAGACTTTTCATTTCTTATATTGCGCTACGGCAGCGTAGCACTGATATACACTTTGTTCATTCTGTTCTTATTACCAATTGGCGCAAATATAAAAAAAATAAAAAAATTAAATAAAAAAAATAAAAAATAAAAAAAATAAAAAAAGATGGATTAAAAAAAAAGTTGGTTCAGATGGATAGTGTCTGCCATAAAAAAAAGTGGTCTAGGGGAAAAAAAGTGGCTCAGATGGATAGAGCGTCTGTCGTAAAAAAAAAAAAAAAAAAAAAAAAATATGATGGTAGAGCACTTGCCCGCGAAAGGCAAAGATCCCGAGTTCGAGTCTCGGTCGGGCACACAGTTTTAATCTGCCAGGAAGTTTCATATCAGCGCACACTCCGCTGCAGAGTGAAAATCTCATTCTGGAAACGTCCCCCAGACTGTGGCTAAGCCATGTCTCCGCAATATCCTTTCTTTCAGGAGTGCTAGTTCTGCAAGGTTCGCAGGAGAGCTTCTGTAACGTTTGGAAGGTAGGAGACGAGGTACTGGCAGAAGTACCGCTGTGAGTGCCGGGCGTGTGTCGTGCTTCGGTAGCTCAGATGGTAGAGCACTTGCCCGCGAAAGGCAAAGGTCCCGAGTTCGAGTCTCGGTCGGGCACACAGTTTTAATCTGCCAGGAAGTTTCATATCAGCGCACACTCCGCTGAAGAGTGAAAATCTCATTCTGGAAACGTCCCCCAGGCTGTGGCTAAGCCATGTCTCCGCAATATCCTTTCTTTCAGGAGTGCTAGTTCTGCAAGGTTCGCAGGAGAGCTTCTGTAAAGTTTGGAAGGTAGGAGACGAGGTACTTGCTGAAGTAAAGCTGTGAGTGCCGGGCGTGAGTCGTGCTTCGGTAGCTCAGATGGTAGAGCACTTGCCCGCGAAAGGCAAAGGTCCCGAGTTCGAGTCTCGGTCGGGCACACAGTTTTAATCTGCCAGGAAGTTTCATATCAGCGCACACCCCGCTGCAGAGTGAAAATCTCATTCTGGAAACGTTCCCCAGGCTGTGGCTAAGCCATGTCTCCGCAATATCCTTTCTTTCAGGAGTGCTAGTTCTGCAAGCTTCGCAAGAGAGCTTCTGTAAAGTTTAGAAGGTAGGAGACGAGGTACTGGCAGAAGTAAAGCTGTGAGTGCCGGGCGTGAGTCGTGCTTCGGTAGCTCAGATGGTAGACCACTTGCCCGCGAAAGGCAAAGGTCCCGAGGCGAAGTCACCGTAACGCATGCAGGGTTTGGAATACGAACTATCAGGATATTCAAACTACCATTCGAAGTACCGGCGGAACAAATAAACGCAGTGATAGCGCCGTACGGTAAAGTTCTCAGCAATGTTGCCGAACGGTGGTCCAACGCGCGCAAGTTCCAAGCTCTCAACGGAGTGAGGCAATTAAAGGTCGATTTGCACCAACATGTACCGTCATACATCAGCGTCTGTGGATACCGAGGTATCGTTATATACGACGGCCAGCCGAGGATGTGCGCGGCGTGCAACTCTCCCGGCCACGTCCGTGCGGAGTGTTTACAGCGGCGAGTGGCGCAGCTGCCGGCTGGCGAGGCGCCGCGACCGCCTGCTATGACTGCGCTGCCAGCGACTTATGCTACGGCTGCCCGCGGCCAAGTCTTGACCCCAAGCCCCGATGTGAATTCGGAGAACCATCCAACCCGAGAAGAAGCCCAGATTGCCACCACTGACACAACATAAGCTAGACCACCCGAACCTAAGGAAATCGTGACAGCTGTAACGGTTTCAACACAACAGCCACCGAAAGATATTGGGAGCCACAGCAAATTATCCGATTCCTCCGCTGTTGAGAATGACATGCAAGAACCATCCCGGAATGAGCAACCTCATAGTGAGCCGATTTATCTATTGACACCATCATCCACCAAGAGCACGGTCGACAATTTAGCTCGAAACACCACCCGCTTAGAAGATTTGAAGAATGCTGAGGAAGACAACATCAGACAGCAGCCGGTGAAACCTAACCGGCAAACACGAAAACAGAGCCCTGCAGAGATTCAAGAACTGGAGAAAAAACTCTCCCGTACCAAAAAAATTCTTAAAACAGATCGAAGCGGAAAGCAAGGCGTGGTAGACATCGGAAAACCAGACATCCCCAACCCGAATGAGGACGTACAGATGAACCTCGCCCCTCCAATTGAAGAACCAATGGACACTGTTGACCGCTGCGGAACTGATATGGGGACAGCATGGTCTGACGACGCTGAATGCGCTTAGTTGGACTACCGAATGACGCAGGCGTATAAAATCGCCACGCTCAATGTAAACAGAATAGTTTCGGACGTAAAGTTACAATCTGTGAAGGACTACTTATATGCTGCCGACATTGACATAGCGATGTTACAAGAGGTAGTTACGACCAAAATAGCGGATGTGTACGGATATGAGGCGATCTTAAACATAGGCAATGAATGTGGAACAGGAATACTGTTCAAACACGGCATACCATGTACAGCAAAAGCAATACTTGAATCTGGACGAGGCATAACTGCACAAATATATGATCTGCTTCTTGTTAATATATATGCTCCCTCCGGATCCAGTGGAAAACGAGCAAGGGGCAACCTGTTCCGGGACGAAATTGTAACATTAATAACGGATCCTCGACTGCACATAATTTTGGGTGGAGATTTTAACTGCGCATTGCGTCCGGAAGATCAAATCCCGAACTTCAACTTTTGTGAGGAGCTGTTGCTGTTAATTAACGGGCTAGATATGATAGATGCTTGGTGCCACCTTCGCCCGCACACCCGAGGATACACGTACGTATCCAGTACTTCGGCAAGCTGACTAGACAGGCTGTATGTAACGAAAGGTTTTATCCATAATGTAACTGACTGTGAAATTTGGCCTCTTAACTTCTCGGATCACTGCGCATTTCATATAACCGCGGAGCATACTAAACAAAAAACATTCCTGGGAAGAGGCGTATGGCAGCTAAACGTGTCACTTTTGGAGGACGCAGTACTGAAACAGGAGGTCCATGCTACATGGCAGCGTTGTCTTCGGATGCAATCCAGATATCCAACACGCATCATGTGGTGGCTACAGTCTGCGAAACCGCAGATAAAAAAATGCATCGCACGATATGGTCGCATGAAAGCGTACTGGCGAAAACGCACCTTGGAGTATCACTTTCTTTGCCTCCGCGAATTATATGATGACCCAACGGGATTAGTAGCAAACAGCTCTAGAATAAAACGCACTAAAGCAAGAATAACGGCGTTGGTACGACAATCACTAGAGGGGAAAAAAGTTCGATCGCGTCCTCCGATTGAACTGACGCAGGAGAATACGTCCGTCTATCACGTGATACGGGAAGCCAAGAGAGGTAAAAAAGTTAATCCACACTCTCAGTGATGAACAGGGGAACGAATACGATCAACAGGTCACAGTAAAAAACTACGTGGTGCAACATTATACAGATTTTTATTCCGCATCGGCGACTGACGCGACGGCAAGTGAGCTGCTTTTATCCAACATTCATTCCACGGTCCATCCGACTGACAACGGCGACCTTGTAGCCCACATAACTGAGGAAGAAGTATGTGCCATAATCAAAGACTCGCCTACAAGGAAATCTGCTGATTTAGATGGCCTGCCCATAGACTTTTATGCTTGTTTTTGGCACATCATAGGACCGGAATTCACCAAAATATGCAATGAATTATTGGGAGACGTGCAGATGCCATCTCAGTTTACCGAAGGAATGATTGTACTGATCCCCAAAAAACCACGTAGCGCTACGCTGAAGGATTTTCGACCACTAACACTCCTCAATTCCGACTATAAAATCTTCACCCGACTCATAAACTGTAGACTAAAGACGGTACTGCCGAAAGTACTTGGCCCTTATCAAATGAGTGCTGTCCCAGGGAGATCAATGTCGAATGCATTATGTGAATATAGAGACATAATACATTTGTCGTGGCTATGCAAATGCAATGTTGGTCTCATGTTTTTAGACTTCGATAAGGCTTTTGACCGCATTAACCACCACTTTCTACTAACTGTAATGCAACGGATGGGATTCAGTGCTCATTTTATTCAGATCATACGCAAATGTATAGTCAGCACTTCCTCTCGAATCAAAATTAATGGTCAGCTAAGTTCACCAGTCCCGATCAAGCAATCAGTGAGACAAGGCTGCCCTCTTTCTATGGCACTATACGCAATCGCCGTAGAACCGTTACTGTTAAACCTGCATCACAGGTTACAAGGTCTACAGGTGTTGGGTACAAAAACCGTGTGTCACACTTATGCTGATGACGTCAGCGTAGTAGTTAACACGCACTCAGAAATGGAAGTCGTTCAACAAATAATCCACGCTTACGCCACTTCTTCCGGAGCCAAACTCAATGAACAAAAATCGAAAATTTTACCTGTCGGACCCCATATGGAGACCATTCAAAGAACATGGCTACAAAGAACAGAGAAGACGAACCACTTAGGTATGATTCTAATGGCCAACCCAAGAGAGATGACAGTAGCCAACTGGGACCATAAACTACATATATTCAGGGCTACTCTCCGTGAACACAAAACTAGAACGCTCAATCGGATACAGAGAGCTCTATTGATTAACAGCTATGCGCTAAGCAAAATATATCACATCACAGCAGTGTTACCAGTACCCAAGGATACAGCGCAAAAGCTTTTAGCTGCAGCGTATTGGTTCATATGGAGCGGAAACATCTTTAAAGTCGCCATGTCAACCATAGTGTTAACCCGCGCCGCTGGTGGCTTGGGCGTCAAAGACATCAAGAACCAATGCACTGCCGTATATATGGACCGAATCCGCAAAATACTGCAGTCACCCCATCCGACAATTACGAAAACGTTATTCAACAGGTTAGCCCCAACGAGCAAAAAGGCCCCAGTCGATGTTGGTCGCATCAGCGCTCAACTCGATCACGTCCGGACTTATTACCTGGAAATGAGCTATATTCAAGATACTTCACAGCTGCTTAACACCAGAAGGACCTATCACCACCTCACGAGACACCATAGGCAAAACCCAATTGAAGCGAAATATCCAGCGGTCAACTGGAGTAACGTCTGGAAAAACATTAACAATCCCATCCTCCACTCCAAAGTAGTGTCCACGTGGTATGACATTGTGAACGAGAAGGTCCCCACAGGTGAAAAGTTGCACAATATCAAAATGAAGCAGAGTCCGTACTGCGATCATTGCCATACTGTAGATACCTTGGCACACATTCTCATCTGCCGCGACCAATACCACATATGGAACTGGACTAGAAAAAAACTCGCAATAATTACTAGAACCACAGACTCTGCTATAACACTTGAAGATGTACTTCAACCAGACTGGCATTTCTTTCCTGCAACAAAGCACAATAGCTATGCTTGGATTATCGGCCAGTTTGCATATTTTGCAGTTACGAATACACTTGCGAGTATAGACGAGTACGTACAGTATATAATGGACGAGCACCACAACCTAAAAACGAGTCGGAAACACAAATCTTTGTTTCAAAATTTCTTACTTCACACTTTGCCGTAATGAAGCGGTAATGTTTTTTTTTTCTTTTTTTTTTTTGTTGGTAAACAACACTACGCCGAGTCGATACTAATTGTGCTTCATTATAATTAAGTTGGCATTTATTTATTTATTTATTTTTATAGTACAACAGGTGAAAGTGCCTCAGGAAAACTAATTTTGCCAGAAGCCGTAACATAAAACAAATCAGAAGTGCTTGATTGATTTCGTGTACTTCTGTTTCACGGGTATTGGACAGATTGTCACGGTAAGAAGATTTATTCAGTTCCTTTATATATTATTTAAAAAAATAATGAAAAATCAATAAAGAAGTAGGTTAAGTTAGGGTGAAAGTGGAAAAAAAAAGGTAGAGCACTTGCCCGCAAAAGGCAAAGGTCCCGAGTTCGAGTCTCGGTCGGGCACACAGTTTTAATCTGCCAGGAGGTTTCATATCAGCGCACACTCCGCTGCAGAGTGAAAATCTCATTCTGGAAACGTCCCCCAGGCTGTGGCTAAGCCATGTCTCCGCAATATCCTTTCTTTCAGGAGTGCTAGTTCTGCAAGGTTCGCAGGAGAGCTTCTGTAACGTTTGGAAGGTAGGAGACGAGATACTGGCAGAAGTAAAGCTGTGAGTGCCGGGCGTGTGTCGTGCTTCGGTAGCTCAGATGTTAGAGCACTTGCCCGCGAAAGGCAAAGGTCCCGAGTTCGAGTCTCGGTCGGGCACACAGTTTTAATCTGCCAGGAAGTTTCATATCAGCGCACACTCCGCTGCAGAGTGAAAATCTCATTCTGGAAACGTCCCCCAGGCTGTGGCTAAGCCATGTCTCCGCAATATCCTTTCTTTCAGAAGTGCTAGTTCTGCAAGCTTCGCAGGAGAGCTTCTGTAAAGTTTGGAAGGTAGGAAACGAGGTACTGGCAGAAGTAAAGCTGTGAGTGCCGGGCGTGAGTCGTGCTTCGGTAGCTCAGATGGCCAGTGCGGCTCTCGCAGCCGAGCGAAGCAGACGGGCGGTGTGTGCTCTCCGCTGTCAGAGAGAGCCCGCGCGCCTTGTTTACTTTCTTCGGCCGACACTAACGTGACGCCGTAGCGCTACAAGACCATGGCAAACCAATACAGAAGATCAACCTTGAAATTCACATTTCGGAACGACTTTACCCGACCAAAGGCGCTCGAAGTCGAACGCTTTTTAAAAGAGGAAGCCAAGATCCCGGCTGCCGACATTGTCGGCATTCACTTTTCGATCGTCAGTAGCACGGTCTATGTAAAGCTCATAAACGAAACTACATGCGACAAGGTGCTCCGTGAGATGAAACAAGAACTCCGCTTCTGCCATGCAGATGGCAATGTTGGCAACGTCGAGGTCGGCCATGCCGCAATGGGACTGCGGACTATCCGCATATTCGAACATCCATTTGAACTCCCGGCGGCAGAAGTTGTAGTGGCGCTCCGCCCCTTCGGCACGGTACACGAACACGTGGCTGAAAAATGGACCCAGTTTAAGACGTATCCAGTACTCAATGGAGTACGCCAAGTGCGCATAGATCTCCAACGACACGTGCCATCCTATCTACAGATAGGAGGATGCCGGGCCATAGTTATTTATGACGGCCAGCCGAAGACGTGTTCCGGATGCGGCAAAGAAGGACACCTTCGTCCCGAGTGCCTCCAGCGTCGGATCACACAACTCCCACCGAAGGACGTTGCACCACCAGCGGCGAAGACTGTTCTACCCGTGACTTACGCGGCGGCGCTCACGACGTTCTCCACACAACAGACACGGCCGACCGCTTCAGCGGTACAAGAATCACTTTCCACAGACAAAAACCTGGATGATCCGCCGACCTGGCCAGTGGTGGAAAATAGTACTACGACTCTGGAGCTACCGAACGCGACAGACATTGACGCCGGCAAGATGGCAATTGATTCCCTTATTGTACCGACCGAAGCGTTTGTTCCGGCGGAGCGTGAGTCAGTGCCGTCTTCTGACAATGAAGGCCATGTACGGAAGCAGCGATCACCGAAACGCCGAAAGCGCCGTCGTCGGACCGTGTCGGAACACAGCGCTTCGCATTCGGCCGGGGAAGAACAACTGACCCCTCAAGAAGCCAGCTGCGAAGCTGAGGCTGTTTCCACTGACTCCAACCTTGCAGAACAGACAGAAAAACATGCAGCTTTCGAACATCAGCCCATTGACAGAAACAGTGAGCAGCGGGAAGGTACCAGTGCAGGCAGCGAAGTCGCCCGGTCCCTTACTACCAACCATTCCGAGGCTATGGAACATGAACAGACATCCGCGCCCGCTTCGTGGGCCGAGGACGTCGAGACACAAGATCCCGACCCGGGGCCAGATGAGGCGCCGCCGGATCATGCAGCATAAGCAGCACGAGGAGGACCGCGTTTGGCGGGGGGTGACATCACTTCCGATGTTCGCTTCTCTCCAACTTCAACATGGATAACCTCGCCCAAACAACGCGCTGCCAGGCTTACCGCCTGGCGACAATGAATATCAACATGATCAGTTCTCCTGTCAAGATCCAACTTTTGAAAGAAACCATACGAGCCATGGGAGTTGACTTTGCTTTCCTACAAGAAGTGAAAACGACTGCACTCCCGCACTTTTACGGTTACGCCACACATGTGACGCCCGGTAGCCCTGCAGACACCGGAGTGGCAATATTAGTGCGTGAAGGTATTGAAGTTACCGACGTCACGTTTCTTCCCTCCGCGCGGGGAATAGCATTTACGGCACTCAACACCCGATTAATTAATGCTTACGCGCCGTCGGGTACCACAAGACGTCACGACCGCGCCAGATACTACTCCACAGATGTCGCTCCCCTTTTCCTTGGACGATACGACCACAGCGTCTTCGCCGGCGATTTTAATTGCGTACTTCACCCCAAGGACCAAATCCCACACTACATGCCTTGTCCGGAACTGGGTGTGATGATCCAAGAACTTCACTTGTGCGACACGTGGGAAAAAGTCCACGGTAACCGCTCTGGCGACACTCATCTTACCAGTCATTCGGCCAGCCGACTTGACCGCATATATGTGTCTCAAGATCTCACACAAGGTGTGGTGGACGCCGAATTATGGCCTCAAGCCTATTCCGATCACAGTGCCTATATCTGCACTATACACCTACGCCCCCAACAAGTCTGGCGCAGCAATGGCTTTTGGAAGCTCAACATAACTCATCTCCAGGACCTGGATTGCCGTCGGCAAGTTGCAGCAACGTGGACTGACTGTGAACGCCGTCACCCACGATACACCTCGACCCTGGAGTGGTGGCTCCTCTGTGCCAAACCAGCAATCCGTAGGACACTTATGCGATATGGCAAGGACGTGACTGCGTGGCATCGACAGACCCTCGATTTTTACTACGCGGCACTCAGGGACCTCGACGCCTTACCCCCTTCCCCGGAGAGACAACATGACCAAAGCAGAATCAAGGCTCACATACTATCATTGACGAAGCGTCGACTAGAAGGTGCAGTAGTCCGCTCGCGACGGCACGACCGAACGGTTGCAGAGGAACCCACTATGCACCACGTTGTGGCGGATAAGCGCCGACAACGTCAACATTTAATCACACAACTCAGGACACACGACGGTCGCTTATGTACGACCCAAGCAACCATAGTAAAGGCGGTGGAGGATCATTTTCGTCATTTTTACGAGGAAAGAACCGTCATTGACGAGGCCACTACTGAAGTGTTACAGCAGATAACACGTACTATCGACGAGGCTACCGTGAATGCACTAACAGAGGAAATCTCACTCGAAGAAGTCGAAGACGCCGTGGACAAAGGTGCGGCCAATAAATCTCCTGGACCTGATGGATTGCCCATCGGATTCTACCGGACTTTCCGTGACATCATGATGCCTCGCTGGGTTGTAATGTTCCGCGAACTTATGTCTCCAGACTGTGTTGTGCCGCCAGCGTTTGTAGAAGGTCTCCTCATACCAGTACACAAGCCAGGTGGAGGGCTATCGATTAACGACTATCGGCCGCTTACAATGTTGAACGCCGATTACAAGATTTTCACCAGGATTATGGCGAGCCGTATTAAGACGACTTTGCCGATGATCCTCGCTCCAGAACAGACGTCGCAGGGGGGAGAAGCCAACATACACACGGCCACCGGTGACTGCAGGGACTTAATAGCGATCGCTTCTGCGTGCCGTCTGAGAGCGGCGATCGTCTCCGTCGATTTCAACCGCGCCTTTGATAGAGTGCACCACAACTTCCTCCTACGAGTGATGGACTGTATGGGATTCCCCCCGGGCCTCATCGACACCCTACGGCGTCTTTGGACCGCAGCCAGCTCACACGTCCAGGTCAATGGAAGGACGGTAGGACCAGTACCCATTAAGAGGTCTCTACGACAGGGTTGTCCCCTTTCTACCTACCTTTATGCAATCGCACTCGAGCCACTCCTAGGGGGCCTTAACCACCGCCTATCTGGTATCACGCTGCGGGACGTCACCTTTCGCTATAGGACATACGCTGACGACCTGCTACTGCTGGTTCGTTCCAATGACGAAGTTCAAAGCGTACTAACCTGGATTGAGCGATACGGACAGGCCGCAGGCAGTCTTCTGAACATCAACAAGTCGGCGGCGTTGGACATTGGGCGTGGTCTCGGACCGGAAGCCCTCGCTCCCCTCCCACCAGTTTCTGATCTGCGATATTTGGGAATCACGTTCAAGAAAGATGTACGTAAAACAGCTGCAGCAAACTACCGCCGGTTATTACAGATCATACGCGCAATGGTGCGACAGAACCTGCTCCGGGACTTGAATCAGCTACAACGTGTTGAATACCTGAACCACTACGTAGCATCCAAACTCAACCACGTGGCACAGGTCCTCCCACTACCGCTGCAGATAGGTCGCCGGCTTCAGGCGGCCTTCAGTTACTACGTTTCCGCAAGTCATATCTTTAAAGTACGATACGACACTCTTACCCTCGCAGTGCACAAAGGAGGGCTGGGATTGGTCAACGTCAGGGCGAGAGCAGCTGCCCTTTACATGAGCAACATGAGGAAACGATGGAAAAGTCAATATACCTCTCTCACGGGTCGTTTACTACAGGTTCTGATGCCAGCCTCTAACGTCCCGCCGGTGTCGGTTGCGCACGTTGCACCACAGCTTTCCCACGTGTCGACCTTCATTCTTGATTACAGCTATGTCAGCTTGAACCTCTCCGCCACACGTCCACCAAAGGCGAAAGATTTTTATACCAACCTTCTGCGGGCTGTTCACCATAACGTGGTGGAAAACAAGTACCCTACGGTTCACTGGCCAAGAATGTGGAAAACGATACACCACCACTTTCTGTCATCCACGGTGCGTTCGAAGTGGTATCAGATCGCCAACAAAAAATATGCCACACGCCAGCGACTTCACACTATTGGACTGGCAGACTCCCCTTATTGCCCAGATTGTCACCTTTTGGATACCGATGAACATCGTTTTACTTGCGCATCATCGTCCGGAGTTTGGCGACTAACACAGAAGATATTGGCTTGTTACCTCCGGGTCACACCTGATATGATTGACCCGCAGACCCTACTCTGTCCCGATGAAACTTACTTTCCGGCTGGAAAGTATCATGCGCTTACATGGTTCAAAAGACTTACCGTCGCCTACATCTTTAGCGACGGAGAGAAAGAGCCGCTTGATTACTGGTGGGTCCTACAAAATGCTCACAATGCCCTCGAACGCACACCGAAATACCGTACGCTCTTCGCAAATTATTTACGCAGCGTTTTCGTCAACCCCCCACTCAGCTGGGGAGTGCCAGGCTGTGGTTAATGTGCTGTGCCGCATCACACTAACGGCTCAACGTTCTGCCTTGTCAGCCATGACCAAAGGAAGAGACAAGCTGCTGCAAGGATACTGTTTTCCTTGAGGCACTAGCGAAGCAGAATGCCTCCGTTGCAGATGCCCTTCAAAGGCGCTATTGGAGATTTCAGATAACGATGGCAAGGCTCCAAGTGGAACCAGTTACATTATTGAAGAACCTTTTAGATAGAATTACATCAGTGGTTTATTTATTTTTTTTTGATTACTCTTTTATGCCACCTTTGTTGTTGTAACACTTAGTTACTAGACTTCTCATTTGTACACGCTCCCTAAATGTAATCATATAAAAAAAAAAGAAAACGTGGCAACGGATAGCCCTAACCTTGATTCCCATACCTCCCCTGGTCTATAGGCAGCTCTCTGGGGTGGGTTTCCTCAGGGGCCAACGCCTGAAGTGGATCACATTTTTTTTGTTATAGGATGACAAGTGGCTTAGGTTCTTTTTTTTTAAAAAAAAAAGAAAGTAAAAAAAAAAAGATGGTAGAGCACTTGCCCGCGAAAGGCAAAGGTCCCGAGTTCGAGTCTCGGTCGGGCACACAGTTTTAATCTGCCAGGAAGTTTCATATCAGCGCACACTCCGCTGCAGAGTGAAAATCTCATTCTGGAAACGTCCCCCAGGCTGTGGCTAAGCCATGTCTCCGCAATATCCATTCTTTCAGGAGTGCTAGTTCTGCAAGGTTCGCAGGAGAGCTTCTGTAAAGTTTGGAAGGTAGGAGACGAGGTACTGGCAGAAGTAAAGCTGTGAGTGCCGGGCGTGAGTCGTGCTTCGGTAGCTCAGATGGTAGAGCACTTGCCCGCGAAAGGCAAAGGTCCCGAGTTCGAGTCTCGGTCGGGCACACAGTTTTAATCTGCCAGTAAGTTTCATATTAGCGCACACTCCGCTGCAGAGTGAAAATCTCATTCTGGAAACGTCCCCCAGGCTGTGGCTAAGCCATGTCTCCGCAATATCCTTTCTTTCAGAAGTGCTAGTTCTGCAAGGTTCGCAGGAGAGCTTCTGTAAAGTTTGGAAGGTAGGAGACGAGGTACTGGCAGAAGTAAAGCTGTGAGTGCCGGGCATGAGTCGTGCTTCGGTAGCTCAGATGGTAGAGCACTAGCCCGCGAAAGGCAAAGGTCCCGAGTTCGAGTCTCGGTCGGGCACACAGTTTTAATCTGCCAGGAAGTTTCATATCAGCGCACACTCCGCTGCATAGTGAATCTCTCATTCTGGAAACGTCCCCCAGGCTGTGGCTAAGCCATGTCTCCGCAATATCCATTCTTTCAGGAGTGCTAGTTCTGCAAGGTTCGCAGGAGAGCTTCTGTAACGTTTGGAAGGTAGGAGACGAGGTACTGGCAGAAGTAAAGCTGTGAGTGCCGGGCGTGAGTCGTGCTTCGGTAGCTCAGATGGTAGAGCACTTGCCCGCGAAAGGCAAAGGTCCCGAGTTCGAGTCTCGGTCGGACACACAGTTTTAATCTGCCAGTAAGTTTCATATCAGCGCACACTCCGCTGCAGAGTGAAAATCTCATTCTGGAAACTCCGGAATAATTGATGGATAAATTAAGAAACGCGTTCGAATGTTCATATGTGTGTGAATTTCTAAGGGACCATACTGCTGAGGTCATTGGTCCGTAGGCTTACACACTACTTAAACTAACTTATGCTAAAAACAACACCCACACCCATGCCCGAGGGAGGACTCAAACCTCCAGCGGGAAGGGCCACGCAGTCCGTGACATGACGCCTCAAAACGCGGGGCCACGCCGCGGTGCTAAGAAATGCGTAACATGAGCAACGAAGTTATTCCTTGCTTCATGTTTGACTTTTACCATTGCAGCCTATTCAGCCTGAATGCAGAACTACTGTTTGTTTTAATTTCAAATTGGTCGTCGGATATAAATGAAGAAAGAAATATTTTTTTCGTGTCCCTTAGTTACAAATTAACAAATTTCGAATATTTCATTTACTTGTTGTATGAAACCTTACTTCTTGCCAAATTTTATTATTGTAGATCAACGTGAAGTGCCATATAGAATTTGATGAGTGAGTTTGTGGGCATCAAAATACATTCCTGGAAATTGAAATAAGAACACCGTGAATTCATTGTCCCAGGAAGGGGAAACTTTATTGACACATTCCTGGGGTCAGATACATCACATGATCACACTGACAGACCCACAGGCACATAGACACAGGCAACAGAGCATGCACAATGTCGGCACTAGTACAGTGTATATCCACCTTTCGCAGCAATGCAGGCTGCTATTCTCCCATGGAGACGATCGTAGAGATGCTGGATGTAGTCCTGTGGAACGGCTTGCCATGCCATTTCCACCTGCCGCCTCAGTTGGACCAGCGTTCGTGCTGGACGTGCAGACCGCGTGAGACGACGCTTCATCCAGTCCCAAACATGCTCAATGGGGGACAGATCCGGAGATCTTGCTGGCCAGGGTAGTTGACTTACACCTTCTAGAGCACGTTGGGTGGCACGAGATACATGCGGACGTGCATTGTCCTGTTGAAACAGCAAGTTCCCTTGTCGGTCTAGGAATGGTAGAACGATGGGTTCGATGACGGTTTGGATGTACCGTGCACTATTCAGTGTCCCCTCGACGATCACCAGTGGTGTACGGCCAGTGTAGGAGATCGCTCCCCACACCATGATGCCGGGTGTTGGCCCTGTGTGCCTCGGTCGTATGCAGTCCTGATTGTGGCGCTCACCTGCACGGCGCCAAACACGCATACGACCATCATTGGCACCAAGGCAGAAGCGACTCTCATCGCTGAAGACCACACGTCTCCATTCGTCCCTCCATTCACGCCTGTCGCGACACCACTGGAGGCGGGCTGCACGATGTTGGGGCGTGAGCGGAAGACGGCCTACCGGTGTGCGGGACCGTAGCCCAGCTTCATGGAGACGGTTGCGAATGGTCCTCGCCGATACCCCAGGAGCAACAGTGTCCCTAATTTGCTGGGAAGTGGCGGTGCGGTCCCCTACGGCACTGCGTAGGATCCTACGGTCTTGGCGTGCATCCGTGCGTCGCTGCGGTCCGGTCCCAGGTCGACGGGCACGTGCACCTTCCGCCGACCACTGGCGACAACATCGATGTTCTGTGGAGACCTCACGCCCCACGTGTTGAGCAATTCGGCGGTACGTCCACCCGGCCTCCCGCATGCCCACTATACGCCCTCGCTCAAAGTCCGTCAACTGCACATACGGTTCACGTCCACGCTGTCGCGGCATGCTACCAGTGTCAAAGACTGCGATGGAGCTCCGTATGCCGCGGCAAACTGGCTGACACTGACGGCGGCGGTGCACAAATGCTGCGCAGCTAGCGCCATTCGACGGCCAACACCGCGGTTCCTGGTGTGTCCGCTGTGCCGTGCGTGTGATCATTGCTTGTACAGCCCTCTCGCTGTGTCCAGAGCAAGTATGGTGGGTCTGACACACCGGTGTCAATGTGTTCTTTTTTCCATTTCCAGGAGTGTATGTAACACAAATGGCCGTTTCTTTTGATTGCATTGACTTAGAACTTTTTGTTTTTTTACATCGCCAATGGACTATAGACCTTCGTGTGTGAGATACGTTCCAACTTGGTACGTCTACCCATTCCTGAGAAAAAAGATTTTTAAAAGTCGGACAGACAGAGGAATAGCAAAGCGATGGGACCTGCTTTTGCCCAGCGTAGTGCAGCAACTCGACGTGGCATGGACTCAAGTCGTCATAAGTCCCCTGCAGAAATTCTGAGCCATGCTGACCCTGTAGCGAAACATAGCTGCGAAAGGGTTGCCGATGCAGGATATGGAACACGAACTGAACTCTCGCCTGTGTTCCATAAATATTCGATGACTTGTATGTTGCGCAAATGGGTGGCGAAATCGTTCGCTCAAACTGTCTACAATGTTCCTCTACCCAATCGCGGACAATTGTGGTGTGGTGACATGGGAGATCATTGTTTGGAAACATGAAGTCCATGAATGGCTGCAACTGGTCTCCAAGTGGCTGAACATAACCATTTCCAGTTAAAGATCGGTTCAGTTGGACCAGAGAACCCAGACCTTTCCACGTAAACACAGCCCACGCCATTGTGGAGCCATCTCCTGCTTGCACAGTGACTTGTTGAAAACCTGCGTCCACCGCTTCGTAGAGTCTGCGCTACATTCGATCTCTATCACCAGCTCTTAGTACCTAAAACTGGGGCTCATATGACCAGGCTATGGTTTTCCAATCGTCAAGGGTCGAACCGATATAGTCACGATCCCAGGATAAGCGCTGCTGGCGATGTCGAGCTGTTTGTTAAGGCACTCGCGTCTATCGTCTGCTGCCATAGCCAATTAATGCCAAATTACACCACACTGTCCTAACGGATACAGTCGTCGTACGTCCCATACAGATTTCTGCAGTTATTTCATGCAGTTTTCGTGATCTGTTAGCAATGACAGTTCTACGCAAACGCCGCTGCTCTCGGTCGTTACGTAAGGGCGTCGGCCACTGCGTTGTCCATGGTGAGAAGTCAGGCCTGAAAATAGGTTTTATCAGCACACACTTGACACTGTGGATCTCGAAATACTAACTCCCCTCACGATTTCCGAAATGGAATGTCTCACGCGTCTAGCTCCAACTACCATTCCGCGTTCAAAGTCTGTTAATTCACGTCGGGCGGCCATAACTACGTCGGAAACCTTTCCATGTGAATCACCTGACTATAAATGACAACTCTGCCAATACACTGCCCATTTACGCCTTACATACGTGATACTAGCGCCATTTGTATATGTGCATATTGCTATCCCATCAATTTGTCATCTCATTTATGTGGCCCAAGTAAGATGTAATATGATTCCACAGTTAAATTTTAGAAAGAATATGTTATTCTTTGTCTGCAGAAGGCAGTAATTGCTAGCTTTCTACTTTCACTGTAAAGTCCTGTGAACCAAATCTTGAAAGCAAAATTGGAAATAGATTTTATATGTTTCTGGCATCGTCATAAGAACTGAATCAACCGCCGCTGCCGGTCAGGTATTGGTTTCATTCATTTTGGTGGTAAATGAGGACTGTCAAAGACACAGACCACGTGTGATTGTAAAACCTAGTATCAAAGCTTTGTGCAGAAATACAGATCTTGACTCTGCAAATTGTTTTTTTTATATACAAATGAAGCAATACATATTACGGAAGTTAACTTTATAGTGCTGAATCAAACGTGTCTGTCGTATGGTGGTGCTTCTTCAGTTTATTTTCCAAAAAATCTGTTTGAGGGAACTTATGAAGACATTTATTTCCATTAGACAGATTCATAAGTGGCAAACTGCGTTAATTGTGAATGTTTCCGTGTAGAATTTTATGCGAGATCTGGATCGTTGTTATTGGCAGAGGATGTCATTTTCTTTCGTATTCGTTTTTCCGCCTCCTTAGAGATATTGCGTATACGAGGTATCGGTTTCTTTTTTCATTTGTCTTTACCTCAATACTTCTCCTCTATTTGCAGTTAACAATTTACCGAAAACTGTATTGATAATGCACTGGCTATTTTATTCTCTCTTTCCAGTCCTCCTGTCAAGATAATGAGAGTTGTGGCGTATTTCAGCATAGATCTAGAAACTGCTTCTCCAGTAATGGTGATATGGAATGAGACAGAACTGGTTTTAACATATGGCCCATAAGGATATGTAAAATTGAAGTGCCCGATTCGCCAGCGTTGAAGCTTCGGCTCTTTCTGCTGTCGATTGTCTGTGCTACTATTGTTCACTGAATATGGTTTGTTCCTCTGCAAACTAATAAATAACGTCAGCAGTCTTGAAATTCCCTTCATTTATTTTAATCTGTACATTTCTTGTAACTTTTGTTTGTACCTTGCTGTATGGCTAATGGTAGCTTTACTGCGCATATTTCTCCCCGTTTGGATACTTACTAATTTACGAATTACTGACTAGTAGGGAAGACGTAATATTCACTTGAAGATTACCATTAACTCTTTGGACTCTGTATTTCAGTACGTTAGCCTGAAATGTACATTTGTACTGTTTATATTTTTATATGTAAATTGTAGGTGGAGAGGGGAAGAAATAAAAGGAAAGGGGAGAGATCAAAAATATCACCTGCACTGGAGCATTACTCGGAATCGGTGGCGACGAGTGAAAATGTGTATCGGATCGGGATCCGAACCCGGGACCTCCTGCTTACTAGGCAGGTGCGGTAACCATTGCTCCATCCTGGACACAGTGTTATCGCAACTGCGTGGACTATCTCAGCTCGCCTCACGGCCATTCCACACTCCCATCGAGCATCACCTAGCCGCCGCCGCTGTTTATTTCCTCCATATTCGTTCTTTAGAGATTCCCAAAGGAGGTCGGACGTATTTGTGCATCTGTACTGAAGAAGGTGGAGTCATTGCCCAGCTAGGCCTAGCAAATTTTACGAATGCAGAATCTGAAGCTGTTATACGTTATATGAAAACTGAAGGTGGAGAGGGGAAGAAAGGAAAGGAAAGGTCAGGGATCAATGCTGCCATCTGCAGTGGGACATTCGTATAGTTTATATTTTTGATTGAAGATACGATAGGTACATGCTAATCGTATTAGGTTCGTTACTATATATATATTACAGCACATAAACAAATTACGGCTGTGGTACCCCATATGAATCAAATGATCAATTGTTCTTAACTAACATAATTACTTTTACATTACTTGTTCTCAGACAACAGCAGTGTTCAGATGTGGGGATTGTGTAATAGGTTCTTCTAGAATAAATTAGTGACCTGACATACTTAAGTGTATTTTAACGTATTATTGTACAGATCCCGCAGCCTTTCCAGTAGTAACTTACAATTTTTTTAAAAAAAATTACACTTACTTGTGATCTTCGTGCTGATTTCGGATCGTCAGGACAGTAGAGGTATGTCGCTCATCCCCCCGAAGCACTGACTCAGATTCTTCCCCCTACGCATCTTCACAGATAATCTTCAAGAGATTTCTATTTGTAGCCAGGACTGTTTGTTTAAGTAATTGTCTGACAGTGATACAATATTACTTTGCAAAACTGTTTGCTCTTACCGCCAATAGCGTATGTGTTATTTTCCCAGCCCGTACAATGTCACCTCCTCCTACCATCGTATTCTGAAGATATATCTACACTATCAAATTTAGTGTATCTTTGAACCAATGTGACTGAATCTGGCGGCATTTATCGGATTTCGTGCAAAATTTCTTCATGAGTTTGTGAAAGCCTGCAGCAAGCTCTTCCTTTACACTTCTTAACTTCTACCAGAAGAGTGTTATTTTTGATCATCCAGTGTATTCTTTCCAAGAAGAAAACAACATGCCTTTTCTCACTGAATATTCTTTATTTTTGTAAAATATGATCATACATTAGCAGTACATCATTATTGCATGTAATTATTATATATTAATCCTGCTGACAACTGTCAGTAGCCGTACTATACAATGAAAAACAGCATACCTTCCTTGCAGCAATAGAAGCACAGTGCAATAAAAAATATGTGTTACAATTTTTTTTTTTGTTATGTGAGTGCCTCTTTCCAAACGTTTGTTCCATTATAGATTCGCACCATTACAAAGATCAACTAACTGTGTTAGGTTTTTTAATTACGACCTAAATGACAGTCTGATTTGCTCTGAGTCAATATTGCCAATTGAAGTCAGGATTGATGGCTATCTGACAGTTGCATGTAATCGTCAGGTACAAAGAGTAGAAAAATAGTAGAAAATCAGTCATTATAAAACTACAGATCAGGTAACGTCTTTGTTGTTTGCATTTTTGTAGCAACACTTACGGTGCTCCCTTCTGATACATGCCACCAAACAAACTCTGATTATTTCGTCCTGGTTCATATGCCAGAAAATTAATTCCAGACACATGGCATATTATTACCCAAGTTCATAGCACGTAATTAAGTTGGGAAATCCCCCACACCCCAAAAAAAGTTCACCTTTCGTATTTTTTCCGAACTGTAGCACTTCGTCTCCGGGGACTGATGCAGTACGTAATTCTCCGTTCGGATAATCGTGGTGCACGCGCGCATTGGCAGTGAACGCCCACCGTCTAGTCAAAAACTAGGGACAGCGCAGGCGTGCTCCACAGGGAGCTCTACAACCTGAAAAATGCGAAAATGTTTATCAGTTGCACATCTTATCTATTTGTGTATTGCTATCGTGAGTAGTGATAAAACTTCCTTGAATTATAGTAATAGCGCTTGATAATTGCTTATAAAATCCGAAGACTGTTCCTTTATGATAGCTATTATTAGCGAAATTTGATGTTTTCATTCACATTTTGTGAACTATGTGATGTAATATATATAAAGAGAAATATGTCCAAAAGTGATACTATCACTAATTATCAGCATTACTAAAGTATGTAAAACTTGAATTAAGAAAGTACTTTCACATAATAATTTTTCTGTGCTGTGTCTGATGAAAAATGCATACCATAAATTTTTAGATTATGGTGCTCTTCTGATGAAAGTTAATCTAAGTGTATACTTGTTGGAGGGTACGGCAAAATGTAGAGCTGTGAGTCTGGACGTGAAGTAAAGTTTTATAACGGTGGCGTAATGTTCTCGCTGCGCATCGGCAATGCAAATTCTATGACAGCTGGTAAAAGTATTGTCCAAGTATTTCTAAAGATTTATCTAATGGGACGTATCAGACTTGGCGCTAATTGATCAGAGGATCCATTATACCTAATGAGCAAGCGTATGCCATATGTTCAGAGTTTTTCATATGATTCTACTTTATTGACTAAGTAACTAGAAATTACTGGAAAATTTTCGCTTGAAAACACTATAATTATAAATTTCGTCACCTATGATTATATGATAGCGGAACAAACACTGATAGCAGATGATTTGAAGTGGAATTATCATATAAAATTAATTGTTGGTAAGGCGGGTACCAGGTTGAGATTCATTGGGAGAGTCCTTAGTAAATGTAGTCCATCAACAAAGGAGGTGGCTTACAAAACACTCGTTCGACCTATACTTGAGTATTGCTCATCAGTGTGGGATCCGTACCAGGTCGGGTTGACAGAGGAGATAGTGATGATCCAAAGAAGAGCGGCGCGTTTCGTGACAGGGTTATTTGGTAAGCGTGAAAGCGTTACGGAGATGTTTAGCAAACTCAAGTGGCAGACTCTGCAAGAGAGGCGCTCTGCATCGCGGTGTAGCTTGCTGTCCAGGTTTCGAGAGTGTGTGTTTCTGGATGAGGTATCGAATATATTGCTTCCCCCTACTTATACCTCCCGAGGAGATCACGAATGTAAAATTAGAGAGATTCGAGCGCGCACGGAGGCTTTCCTTCAGTCGTTCTTCCCGCGAACCATACGCGACTGGAACAGGAAAGGAAGGTAATGAGAGTGGCACGTTAAGTGCCCTCCGCCACACACCGTTGAGTGGCTTGCGGAGTATAAATGTAGATGTAGAAAGTGATTTGAATTTTCTCTTATAAACACTATAAATATAAATAACATCACGTAAATGAACGAAAATGGTTGCTTTTAGGTGAGCGAAGAGGAAAGAGAAACGTTTGAAACGTTAAAATGATCAGTGAGAAAATCTGTAAAAAGGCTGTTGAATTACGGAAGCTTCTACCAGTACAGGAACGGGATGATTGCAAATGTGCTTTGATTCATCCTCGGTTTGACAATGAAAATACAACTGAGATGAATAACTACACTCCTGGAAATTGAAATAAGAACACCGTGAATTCATTGTCCCAGGAAGGGGAAACTTTATTGACACATTCCTGGGGTCAGATACATCACATGATCACACTGACAGAACCACAGGCACATAGACACAGGCAACAGAGCATGCACAATGTCGGCACTAGTACAGTGTATATCCACCTTTCGCAGCAATGCAGGCTGCTATTCTCCCATGGAGACGATCGTAGAGATGCTGGATGTAGTCCTGTGGAACGGCTTGCCATGCCATTTCCACCTGCCGCCTCAGTTGGACCAGCGTTCGTGCTGGACGTGCAGACCACGTGAGACGACGCTTCATCCAGTCCCAAACATGCTCAATGGGGGACAGATCCGGAGATCTTGCTGGCCAGGGTAGTTGACTTACACCTTCTAGAGCACGTTGGGTGGCACGGGATACATGCGGACGTGCATTGTCCTGTTGGAACAGCAAGTTCCCTTGCCGGTATAGGAATGGTAGAACGATGGGTTCGATGACGGTTTGGATGTACCGTGCACTATTCAGTGTCCCCTCGACGATCACCAGTGGTGTACGGCCAGTGTAGGAGATCGCTCCCCACACCATGATGCCGGGTGTTGGCCCTGTGTGCCTCGGTCGTATGCAGTCCTGATTGTGGCGCTCACCTGCACGGCGCCAAACACGCATACGACCATCATTGGCACCAAGGCAGAAGCGACTCTCGTCGCTGAAGACCACACGTCTCCATTCGTCCCTCCATTCACGCCTGTCGCGACACCACTGGAGGCGGGCTGCACGATGTTGGGGCGTGAGCGGAAGACGGCCTACCGGTGTGCGGGACCGTAGCCCAGCTTCATGGAGGCGGTTGCGAATGGTTCTCGCCGATACCCCAGGAGCAACAGTGTCCCTAATTTGCTGGGAAGTGGCGGTGCGGTCCCCTACGGCACTGCGTAGGATCCTACGGTCTTGGCGTGCATCCGTGCGTCGCTGCGGTCCGGTCCCAGGTCGACGGGCACGTGCACCTTCCGCCGACCACTGGCGACAACATCGATGTACTGTGGAGACCTCACGCCCCACGTGTTGAGCAATTCGGCGGTACGTCCACCCGGCCTCCCGCATGCCCACTATACGCCCTCGCTCAAAGTCCGTCAACTGCACATACGGTTCACGTCCACGCTGTCGCGGCATGCTACCAGTGTCAAAGACTGCGATGGAGCTCCGTATGCCACGGCAAACTGGCTGACACTGACGGCGGCGGTGCACAAATGCTGCGCAGCTAGCGCCATTCGACGGCCAACACCGCGGTTCCTGGTGTGTCCGCTGTGTCGTGCCTGTGATCATTGCTTGTACAGCCCTCTCGCAGTGTCCGGAGCAAGTATGGTGGGTCTGACACACCGGTGTCAATGTGTTCTTTTTTCCATTTCCAGGAGTGTATCTTAGCATCTAATCCTCTAGTACTGTAAAAGATCTTGTCAGTATCATTCTACAAAATCACTAGAGCGACAATTCAAGCACTGGCTGTTTCGAAAATATCGGTCAATAGTAAAACAATTACTGAATCTGAAAACATTAATGGCTCTGAGTACTATGGGACTTAACATCTGTAGTCATCAGTCCCCTAGAACTTAGAACTACTTAAACCTAACTAACCTAAGGACAGCACGCAACACCCAGTCATCACGAGGCAGTGAAAATCCCTGACCCCGCCGGGAATCGAACCGGGGAACCCGGGCGTGGGAAGCGAGAACGCTACCGCACGACCACGAGCTGCGAACTGAAAACATTAATAATAAATAATTTTCTGAGGAAAGGAAAATAGATTAGTAGATTTTGAAATGCCATATGCCTCAATCTACAGTAATGTTCCACTTAGTATATTGACAGAGCACACCAACTTGAAAATATTATAAGAGACAATAAAACAATCTTGCCAACATGAAATCTGAAACATTATTACACTGACGTTCCGGGCAAACGTTGCACGCGGCTCATGAGCGCACAGCTGTTCAAGTGTGCTGCTCGCGTGCAATCGTCAACCGGGGCAGTGCCGACAGCCGGCAGATTGCGGTAGTGTAGTACCAGGCTAAGCTGCGTACGTTGATGCGAAGCGACCACTACGTAGTGAACGTTGTATTTCAAGAACCGGAAAATGCAGAGTGAATCAAGGAAACGGAGAAGTAGAGATTTTCTATCTTTTAAAAAGGAATGCGAGAATCATTTTTTCTTTGTGCACAAACGTGAAATTTCAAAATGTTTAATATGTGGCAGTATTCTCGCTGGTTAGCGGAAGTTTAGTATTGAACGCCATTATAGTAAATTTCACAAGGACGAGTACAATTTATTGTCGGATTCTGAGCGGATGGGGAAATTGAGTGAGCTTAAGAAGAGCGATTTGACGATACGAGATGAATCTGATGTAAGTTGCTGTTGTCACGAGAGATCTGCGACTTTCTTTCGTCATGTCTCTCATCTAACTGATTTAACATTTTATGGCGCACTGTTTCCAAATTTTCAGGACACCAACGATGATAGCCCAGCGGTACGTGCAGGTTATATGATTGCGCTTAATATAGCGAGAGCTGAAAAACCATTTGCTGAAGGTGAGTTTATAAAGAAGTGCATCAATGACGCTGCTTATTTACTTTGTCCACTGAATGCAAATCAGTTTCGAGCTGTCACTCTTTCTCCGCGGACTGTAAGTCGTCGTATAAGTGCCATGGCAGGTGACATTTACCGTCAATTACGGAGTGCAATGCAGTAGTTTATTGCATTTTCCATCGCACTTGATGAGTCCACAGATATTTCAGACACCGCGCAATTACTGATTTATATCCGCGGCGTGGACACTGCTCTGCACATAACAGAGGACTTTTTAGATATGATATCTTTAAAAAGCACGACCACTGGCTCGGACATCCTAAAAACCGTTGAAGAAGCTGTCGATTCAGCTGAATTAAAGTAGTCAGTGACAACAGACGGAGCACCTGCAATGAAAGGGGAACAAATGGGATTTGTTGGATTGCTAAGAAAAAAGCAACAGCGTACAGAAGAATCATTGTATGGCGTCCACTGCATTTTGCACCAAGAAGACTCTGTGCAAAAGCAGCAAAACTGGGGGACGCCATGCAAGTGGTTATTTGGGCAGTTAATTATTTGAGATCCCACGGGCTTACACAAAGACAGTTTCACACATATTTAGCTGAAACTGGGGAAGAGTACGGTGACATACCATACCACAGTGAAGGCCGCTGGCTTAGCCGTGGTAATGTACTCAAAAATTTTTTGAGCTGAGAATACCAATAAATCAGTTCTTAAAGGACAAAGGAAGGTACGATCCCAAGTTAGAAGATCCAGAGTGGGTTGCCGACCTTGCATTTTTAGTGGACATTACCGGACACATGAATGCATTGAACACAAGTTTGCAAGGAGAAAATCAGATAATTTGTGAAATGGCTGAAACGGTGCAAGCTTTCACTAGCAGGCTTGAGCTGTGGGAACGACAGCTCTCGTCAGGGAACGCAGTGCATTTCCCTACTCTGTCTACTGTGCGACAACAGAATTGCAAAGAATATGTTTCCGTCTTAGTGCAATAAAAGAGGAATTTCTCAAGCGATTTGGGGATATATGATATTTATCCCAAGCTTTTGAATGGTTCTCGAGACCATTTGCTGTTTCTGTAGATGATATTCATCCCAATTTGCAAATGGAATTAATAGATCTACTGTGTAATTCTCGTCTGAGAGACAAGTTCCTTTTGGCAAGACGTGACTTTTATCACGACTTTCCACAGCAAGAGTTTCCTCGTCTCCATCACGAAGCCGCGAAGATAATGTCAATGTTTGGCTCTACATACGTTTGTGAGAGATTTTTTTCTGTTATGAAAATTAATAAGTCTCGGTTAAGAGCAAACAACAGTGATGAAAATTTACCTAACTGTTTGCGTTTGTCTGTATGTAGAAATTTTGTTCCAAACATTAAACGTATTGTAAACTCCACCTGCGATAATTAAATAAAACGTATCGTAGATAATAGGTATTCTTTCAAACCATGATTTCTTTCAAACACTCCTACTAACCTTATTCCTTCATTCAACAAAGCAAGCTAGGAAACAAAACGCATTACGGTGGAAGGAGCGGAGAGACGGTATGGTGAGGAGGGGAGAGAAGCGGGTGGCCTACTTGCCCCTGTGTGCACGCAGAATACCTGGTAACTGCACACGAGCAAGTGCACCGCACACGTGCAGGATACATGCCCGCTCCTGCAGCTAAGCCCTCTGAATTCAAAAGGAGAGTTCACCAGGGAGATGGACTGTCACCAACCACTCTTGTTCAACTTCGTATTAGTGAAGACTTTGGAACCTTTCTAAACTTTCTAGATTGGGACTAAGAAGAATGCTGTAGTAATAGACTGTTTGGGTTTTATAAATTATGTAGCCAAAATGACGGAAGATTTTGCAACAGCAGCAAAACACATTAGTGTTGTGAAACTATTAACAGAATAAAATGGCTAGCAAATATCTTATGAGGAAGCGAAAGCAATGAGAAATATCAGCGAGAGAAGACAAGATCTACTTCAATATACTCGGCTCAAATTATGAACTGGGATCTACACAAAAAAACGAAACATGGAGAATATTTTAAAACAAAAAAAAATGTAGACTCAATGAAAAAAACGCAAAGTTCAGTAATCTGGCCACATACGAAGAATGAATAATATCAGATAGACGAAACTCAAGGACATACAGGACACAGCCTACATACAAGAGTGTGAAGCTGCCAAAAGCTGAGGGGCAACGTCGTTACGTCGACTCCACTGGGGTGGAGCACATCAAGAAAACGTTATTCTTACTCTTGACGCTACACAAATAGAATCCTAGTGGGCATCCGCCGGCTAACCGTGAATGGAAGTGACAGACAGCTTCACTCAACAGACGGTATCAGCACAGTACCTCAGGAAAGCATTAAGACTCATCCACAGTCGCTGCCAAGATGAGTCAAACAGAACGTTCTACAAGTGACGTTAGTCATCTTTTAGTGGATTCAGGACTATAGCAATGTTCAAGGATAGATCGGTGCCAATGATTTTTAAACATATAGTCACTTTCCACACACAATTTTCAGATGCAAGTTACGTGTTGTAAAATCTTTATTAATAAATCACTGTAAACCTACATTACTAAATATCTAACCTGGGGAACAGTACCAATCTCAGGTTGTTTATCTAATGTCTCCCAGTGGTTAAAAAACCATCAGAAAACAGCACTTCATACAGATATTGACGCTATTTAAATATTTAAAATGCAATCATATTCAGTTCAATAAGAGCTGTAAACGTATGTTAAAGATTTAACGCAATAAGTCAAGTATTACAGTTACAAACTTTGATTATGTCTTGAGACAGTGGAACTCATGGGGCGCAAATTACCAACACTACATTCATTCAGTATTTGAGATTGAGAGAACTAAGCTATTTCCAACAAACTCTGCACATAATTAAAAACATTTACGGAACTTTTTCTCGTTGACACCACCGCCCCTACCGCGCTCATAATGACGAAAGAAAAAAAGTGATTGTTTACTACGTTTTCAATGCCCATGCAATAAAACTGCATTATCAACCATGACGTTTTAATTTCTTACTTCTTTACTACTTACTCTATTCATAACCCATTTTGCATACAATATTCCTATATACCACTAAACGAACGTGAAAAATTATATCGATGTACGACTCATTGTTCAGGATATATGACGTTTTATAATCAGAGTTAGGTGGAGTGGAGGTTTGCTGATTGTTGCCAGTCTTTGTTGCCACTTTTTGCCACAGATATGCCTAAACCTGTTTAGGCCTGTGATGCAGCTGTGCAGTTGCTGCGTACAAGCTAGTCACCTTTTCCCAGCAGCTGCTTTAAGTGGTAAGGGTTTCTCTTCATCCCACATTTATACATTTGGCGTCAAGCGCACTTTGTTAATACGACAAACTTCCTACACTAGAAGTCGAAAACAAGAATAACAAAACACACGGCCATCAAAAAAGATCTAGAGTAAATGGGCACACAACCTGAAAGGACTCGAAACTGAAACTGCTTCAGGACACCTGTAGTGACAGTTGGGATTTTTCAAGACAACAAAAGGACCACTGGTGCCAAATAATCATATGAATGACCTTCATGATACAGTGATTTGGTGAAAACTATGTGGTTTACATGGAAAAGCAATAAGTGAGAACGAGTGTCAAAATGTTAACATGGCAATCGTAGTCATTAGATGGCAGACGAAGGGTAAAATAGATACATAATGACAGCCTGCTACGACGGCATTCCTATTCTAAAATCAGCGTGGGTACTCCTGCATAATGTGCTAAGTAGCATATGATGAAGAATGGACGTGGTGGTGAATATTTCAGACACAGTCTACGGGATACGTATAGAATGTATTTCACTCTTCAGATACATGATTTAGTCTTCCTAGAAGAGACATTATGTTCACAAATGAATGTAAACTTCCTCTCCCTCAGCGAACAGTCTAGGAGCAATACTGCATGAAAATCTAAAGAGGAATCAGCACGTGACTTCTGTATGCAAGAGATCATCAGCGGATTTTCATGCCATTCAAAAATATAAGAAGTGCATCCCTCTTGACCCGAAAAAGAAACTTGTATAGGCAGTTATATTTCCAGTTCTTTATTAGCGTGATGTTAGACTGCAATGTCTTTCTCAGGAAAGCTCACGGCTCTTAGAACTGGTTATGAACGCCTGTATTAGATGTGTCTTGGATGTCTGACTCTTTCATCACGTCTTACCATAAATGCACAGTTATCCTCGCTGTGTGCAGATAAGCTCAGAGATTTCCATACCTTCTGTCTTCTCCAGTGTCTATTTCCTCGACCATAAAGCTCTTGTCTTATATATATGGCAGAATCATCCGATCCCATCAGAACAAAACTCTTTCTGTCTCATTGCATCGTTCAGCCACTTTCTGGAAGTCCGGCACTTTGATAACCCTTCTCACGACATTAGAGAAATAAATAACACCACCAGACGCAAAAGAGAGTTAGTTACGCATAATGACTAACATTGTCCTTGAACGCTCTTGTTACCCCTGCTCATCCTTCTTTCCAACTAGATCTTCGTCCTCATTACGTAGTATTCTTACCTTGTGTACTCTCCTTACATATCCTTTCCGCAGAACTCGCTATACCAGAATACATCTGTTTTGTAAACCTATAACTTCATTGTATTTACCACTTTCATTAGTGTGATGATTGTTATTATTATCATTATTATTATTATTATTATTATTACTACTACTACTAGAGGCAGCAGCATCAGCAGCAGTACAAGTACCGCGAGTATTAACTTTATTAGTTCATTAGTTTAGGGGTAAGATAGATACTGCTTACAGGAAAATTAAAGAAACCTTTGGAGAAAGGAGAACCACTTGCATGAATATCAAGAGCTTTGATGGAAACCCGGTTCTAAGCAAAGAAGGGAGAGCAGAAAGGTGGAAGGAGTATATAGAGGGTCTATATAAGGGCAATGGAAGAGGATGTACATAAAGATGAAATGGGAGATATGATACTGCGTGAAGAGTTCGACAGAGCACTGAAAGACCTTAGTCGAAACAAGGCCCCCGGAGTAGACAACATTCCATTAGAACTACTGACAGCCTTGGGAGAGCCAGTCTTGATAAAACTCTACCACCTGGTGAGCAAGATGTATGAGACAAGCGAAATACCCTCAGACTTTAAGAAGAATATAATAATTCCAATCCCAAAAAAAGCAGGTGTTGACAGAGGTGAAAATTACCGAACTATCAGTTTAATAAGTCACAGCCCCAAAATACTAACGCGAATTCTTTACAGACGAATGGAAAAACTGATAGAAGCCGACCTCGGGGAAGATTAGTTTGGATTCCGTAGAAATGTTGGAACACGTGAGGCAATACTGAACCTACAACTTATCATAGAAGAAAGATTAAGGAAAGGCAAACCTATGTTTGTAGCATTTGTAGACTTAAAGAAAGCTTTTGTCAATGTTGAATGGAATACTCTCTTTCAAATTCTGAAGGTGACAGGGGTAAAGTACAGGGAGCGAAAGGCTATTTGTAATTTGTACAGAATGCAGATGGCAGTTATAAGAGTCGAGGGGTATGAAAGGGAAGCATTGGTTGGGAAGGGAGTGATACAGGGTTGTAGCCTCTCCCCGATGTTATTTAATCTGTATATTGAGCAAGCAATAAAGGAAACAAAAGAAAAGTTCGGAATAGGTATTAAAATTCACGGAGAAGAAATAAAAACTTTGAGGTTCGCCGATGACATTGTAATTCTGTCAGAGGCAGCAAAGGACTTGGAAGAACAGTTGAACGGAATGGACAGTGTCCTGAGAGGAGGGTATAAGATGAACATCAACAAAAACAAAACGAGGATAATGGAATGTAGTCTAATTAAGTCGGGTGATGCTGAGGGAATTAGATTATGAAATGAAACACTTAAAGTAGTAAAAGAGTTTTGCTATTTGGGTAGGAAAATAACTGATGATGGTCGAAGTAGAGAGGATATAAAATGTAGATTGGCAATGGCAAGAAAAGCGTTTCTGAAGAAGAGAAATTTGTTAACATCGAGTATGGATTTAAATGTCAGGAAGTCGTTTCTGAAAGTTTTTGTATGGAGTGTAGCCATGTATGGAAGTGAAACGTGGACGATAAACAGTCTAGACAAGAAGAGAATAGAAGCTTTTGAAATGTGGTGCTACAGAAGAATGCTGAAGATTAGGCGGGTAGATCACTTAACTAATGAGGAGGTATTGAATGGAATTGGGGAGAAGAGAAAGTTGTGGCACACCGTGACTAGAAGAAGGGATCGATTGGTAGGGCATATTCTGAGGCATGAAGGGATCACCAATTTAGAATTGGAGGGTAGCGTGGAGGGTAAAAATCGTAGAGGGAGAATACACTAAGCAGATTCAGAAGGATGTAGGCTGCAGTAGGTACTGGGAGATGAAGAAGCTTGCACGAAATAGAGTGGCATGGAGAGCTGCATCAAACCAGTCTCAGGACTGAAGACCACAACAACAACAACAACAACAACAGTCACTATTACTTACTCATAGTGTCGCTATAGACACTCAAATCATTTTAATACTATTTGTCGCATTAAAAACGTTGTTTCTTCGGTCAATATGATGAAAAAAGGTACCATGTGTGAGAAACCGTGGTCCAATATAAGAGAGGGCCTGGTGGCTCTAATCAGATCAGCTTAAATAAATAAACAAATAAAACAATACGAAATATGAAAAGTGTGCCATATGAACTGATACATCGCCTTTTACGGGTAACAGACCAACCACCTTAGTCATACTAACATGTTTCTCGATATGACTATAGCTCCAATCGTGCAGTACTCTCTCGTACTTACTATGTTTCATGGGAGGTCAAAGATCGGGTCATAGTCTCTGAGAAAGGTTTTACATGTTAAGATATTTCATTACAATGTATACTATCTGAAACGTGAACAATATTCCTCCTCAGTTCAGAGAATCTCTTCCACCTTTAATTTTAACATCACAGAAATAGTCATTGTTTTCTTCTGCAAAGGATCTGGGGATACTCCTGGACCATCACTTAGACTGAACTGAACACTCAACTGCAGTACGTAGAAAGGTACCAGCATCTCCTCTCAAACTTAAAAAGAAACTTGTGTCGTCACTAACACTCCCCATCCTTCATTATTGTGATCCTGTTCTTCAAAGAGTTTCGTATGAGTCCTCACGTTGGCTGCAACTGTCGATAAACGCTTGTGTGTGACGTATTGCGTTGTATGGTATTTCGACCGTATCAACCTGCCTATAAAAATAATAATCGTGGTTACGTGTGAATAAGCGTAGAGATCATTATACCACGTGTCTGCTGTATCATCTTCTCAATCATTGCACTCTCTCCTATTTATCTTCAACCCTTACATCCTATCTGAACAATGAAGCAGAAAAACTCGTTCCCAACCGAGTAAAATCCACTCTGTACCTTTACACACGGCTGCCATAAGCATTTTCTGTATCAGGAATCGGACTTTGGAACACTGTTCTTCAGCATATTGGACAAATTAAAATTCTTTCAAACTTTAGAACACAGCTAATGGCCTACCTTCTATCACAACAGCTATCTCTTCTGCAAGTCACTCTCGTAAATCCTCCCTCCCCCACCACTATTACCTCCTGTGTGTCTATAGAGTTCTCTACTGAAATTCTCGTCTTTCAACATTCTCCACTGTCATTAAACCTCCCACTTCTTTTAATACAAAAATAAATGCCTGCAGGTTCAGTCAGGTTACGGAAAT
Source organism: Schistocerca americana (assembly GCF_021461395.2). Classification (NCBI taxonomy): domain Eukaryota; kingdom Metazoa; phylum Arthropoda; class Insecta; order Orthoptera; family Acrididae; genus Schistocerca; species Schistocerca americana. The sequence goes on from NC_060130.1 coordinate 337,579,812, forward strand.
AAGTTTCAGAGCTAAATATTGGTATTGTATAGAAATTACTTTCTGTCTCCATTACCAAGTCATAAATGTGACAGATTGCTATGAAGAGGTTTTGAGTTGATTTCCATCTTGTGCAAACAACCTTCATCTAATGACTGGAAGGGAATGAGTTGCAGCTAGTCTATTGAAGCCAGCTGAGGAGATACTTGAATGAGAAGTAGCACCTATGATTTGGTATTAACGGTCGAAACAGGGATGTGCTAATTGTCTACCCCCCCCCCCCCCTCTCCTCCTGCCCAATTTTACTCCTTCGCAGCTCTCACCAGCTCTAACTAACTCCACTGGACTCGCATTCGGAAGGACGACGGTTCAATCCCGCGTCCGGCCATCCTGATTTAGGTTTTCCGTGATTTCCCTAAATCAATCCAGGCAAATGCCGGGATGGTTCCTCTGAAAGGGCACGGCCGACTTCCTTCCCCATCCTTCCCTAATCCGATGAGACCGATGACCACGCTGTCTGGTCTCCTTCCACAAATCAACCAACCAACCAATCTAACTAACTCTCAATAATGTCATGTATATAGGTTGTACCAGTCATTGCTTCTTTATCTCGTAGCGTGGAGTGTAGTTAATTTAAAGTACGCGAGAGCGTTGCTAGTAGTCCGTTAGTTGCGCAACAGCACTATCTCTAGAAAAAAAGGCAGATGATGGGGCAAACGAAAGGAATGAAGTGAAGATATACTGACCACTGCAGAGCTGTGCAATCGTGCTGGGGGCTGCCATCTTCAACACTGTCTGGCTGGTTATCCGTCTCAGCCCCGCCTCCTCTCACGCCTCCTCCACTGTCCTCACGTGGATGCAGAGGAGTGTACTGCACATTTGACTCCACAGGTGCACTGAAACAATGTAAACGTTAGAAGTCAATTCGGGAAGTATCTCACAAAAAGACTATATTTGAAGATTACTCTTTTATTTGCGAAGAAATTCTCATATCTTACAAAATAAATCTTACTTATTTTACACTAGAATTATTTTGACTACAAGTTGGCGTCGCCAAAGGAATGTACTGGATCTACGTCTGCACCTACATCTACAATCTACAGACATACTCCGCAAGCCGCCTGCAGTGCGTGGTGGAGGGTACCCTCTGTCACTACTAGTCATTTTTTCCCTGTTCCACTTGAAAATAGATCGAAAGAAAAACGACTGTCTATATGCCTTCGTATGAGAACTAAATTCTCGTATCTTATATGCGGGTCTTTATGCAAAATTTATGTTGGCGGTAGTAGCATCATTCTGCAGTGAGCGCCAAACGCCGGTTCTCTAAATTTTCTCAATAGTTTATGGATGTCCATTTTCTTGCATGGACGAGGACTTTCAGCTAACGATATATATCAGAAAAAGTACAACCTCAGCACTAAATTGAGACTGTCTTTACTCTATCACACGACTAGTTTCGGCGGCACATTACCGCCGTCGTCAGGCCACAGCACTGCTAGAAGAGTATTTGAGTTCCTTGCTGCATTTACTGTGGTACCCTTGTTACTAGCACAGATGGGCTAGATTTCATCGGTAGTCTAGACTCCCGATGAAAACTAGCCCACCTGTGCTACTAATAAGGATCCCGCAATAAGGAAATCAAATACACTTTAGTCAGTGGTGGGGCCTGAGGATGGTGGTAATGTGACACCGAAACTAATCGTGTGATAGAATACAGACATTCACAAGATACAGCTGTGGTGGTATTTTTTCTCATGTTTCTCAACAGTGTACCTCCAAAAGAACGTCGCCTCCCTCCAGGGATTGCCATTTGAGTTTCCTAAGCATTTCACTAACACCTAGGTGTTTTTCGAACCTGCCGGTAACAAATCTAGCAGCCCGCCCCTGAACTGCTTCGATGTCTTTAATTCATCCAACCTGGTGTGAACCCCAGGCATTCGAGCAGTACTCAAGACTAGGTTGCACCTGCGTCCTATGGCTGGTCTTCTTTACTGATGAACTTCACTTTCCTAACACTCTCCTAACAAACCGAAACCGACCATTCACCTTATCTACCAGAACTTTCACGTGCTCGTTCCATTCCAAATCACTTTACAACGTTTAGTTCAAATATTCAAGCAACTTGACTATGTCAAGCAGGACACTATGTTTCCTATGCATCCTCATTAACTTATATGTTTCTACATTTAAAACTAGCTGTTATTCATCAGACAAACTAGAAATTTTGTCTAAGCCATCCTGTATGTTTCTACAGTCATTCAACTTCGACAGCTTCCCATGCATCACAACATCATCAGCAAACCACCGCAGATGATTGCCCAACCTGTCTGCGAAACCATTTAACATACAGAAGATAACAGTGATCCTATCACATTTCCCTGGGGCACTCATGATGATACCCTTGTCTCTGATGAACACTCGCGTTGAGGTCAATGTACTGAGTTCTATTACTGAAGAAGTCTTCGAGCCACGCACATACCTGGGAACCTATTCCGCATGCTTGTACCTTCCTTAACAGTCTGCTATGGGGCAATGCGTCGGACGCTTCTCGATAATCTAGAAACATGGAATCTGCCTGTTGCCCTTCATCCATAGTTCACTGTATATCATCTGAGAAAAGGACTAACTGAGTTTCGCAAGAGTGATGCTTTCTAAAACCGGACTGATTCGTGGACGTAAGCTTTTCCATTTCAAGATAATTTATTATATTCTAACTTAGCAACCGATGTAAGGGATATTGGTTTATTTTTTCCGGATCCATTCTTTTACCATTCTTATATACGGCAGCCACCTGTGATGTTCTTCTATCGCTTAGAACTTTGCGCTGGGCCAGAGATTCGCGATAAATGCAAGCTAAGTAAGGGGCAATGCCGTAGAGAACTCTTTGTAAGCCCGAATTGGTATTCCATCCGGACTCGGCGACTTATTTGTTTTCAGCTCTTTTAGTTGTTTCTCTACGCCAGTACAGGATTAGTATTAAACCCAGTTGATACCTATATTAGTTACCAATATCTCACCAGTTGTGCCATACTGAACTTGAAGGACATTGAAATTGTGACAAGTGGTGTTACGTGAAGTGTCTTGAAGTATGGATATTTTATCACTTAATAAGGAAAGGAAAACTTATTTTACAACTGGACAAAGTTTGACTGAATACACATACATATTAACAATGCTTAGGTTCTACTGTAACGTTGAAAAAGTGTTACGTGCTTAATATGAAAATGTTTATAGCCTGCTGCGGTATGGGGTACTGCTCAGGGAAATGTAACTCATGCAAAACAGAGATTGAAAATTCGACAAGGAAAAAGTCTAATGAGAGTGCCTACCAACAAAGAAATGTATGGGAATCATTTTAAGGAATTTAAAGTTATAGCTCTTCCCAAATTATTTATATATGATTGTGTGATACTTTAAATCACACAATATATTCTGCATTAACCAGCTAAGGTTAGAATTATGAAACTAAAAACAACAATTATTTTCAAAGATAAGTACATTGCAAAGCCATATATCGTAAGTGTACGATGCATCAACCTAAAGTAGTCTCTGACACATTGCCTGCAGAAATAAGGAATATTAAAATATTAAGGTTACTTCGATATGAATGAGTTGAAAAAGATGTTAATATCTAATAGTTTCTGAAGCACTGAGAGATAAACAAATTATTCACATTGACACATATATAATTTATGATTTAATCTGAGATACCTAAGGTTATATTTTCTTCTGCTGAAAGCTGGTCACCTGGAACAAAGTTAAGATGTACTTGACACAGTTGCAAACGAATGTTTTGTGATCAGTATATTACAAAGTGTGGTGCTGTGAGATTTTCAAAATTACTGAAGTAAATAGTCATACTATGTATTATTTACAGTATATAAGACGGGAAAAATTAGTTTTCGTATGTGTCTTGTCTTTACAAAATTGAATGATTTTAATAGTAAGCAGAATATATGGCTAGCTATTTTCGTTGACAAAATTTTTTTGTCGGGCTGTAGCGTCACGAGATAATACGCGATAACATTCGTTGCTATACAACCTGCAGTATTGGGGCTGGAGGCTGTGAAGGTAAGCGCAAGTTGGGTCCTATCAATGAATCATGTACACCTGCTGCTAGTGCAGCGTGTGAACGCACCAGCGTGTCACTTCGAGCGACTGTATATTCATGCCACCTATGAACCTAAATAAATGATATTAAATATTATTCAATCATTTTCAAAATCGGTACACTACCTTTTGTTATTCAGGAGAAGATTGTATAAAAATTTCAGCATTGTAATTATCATAGTTTAGTAATATAAAAATCAGACAAAATTCTTATTTGTGTCTAATATTGTTGTGGGAATAGATGTGAGTGAATGAGAGTGTGTACGTGGGACATTCGTCAGATTTAAATGTTGCATTATATATCGTCTTAAGTAACCCACAAGACTTACTCAAGCCTGTCGTGGGAAAATGATCCTAGGGAATTTACCCACTTTGCTGATGATGTCTAGGTGTGATTCCTATTGTAACAGAGCAGCCAGAAAGTCAGCTGGAGTAAAATCTGTATCTAAAGGATATTTTCAGAATTACTGCCTTTTCGTTTCCATTTATCAAACATTACTTTAATATTTGCAGGTCAGATGGGACTCAACATCCTAGGTCATAAGTCCCCTGGAACTTAGAACTACTTAAATCTAACTAGCCTAAGGACATCACACACACCCATGCCCGAGGCAGGATTCGAGCCTGCGACCGTAGCAGCCTCGCGGTTCCGGACTGCAGCGCCAGAACCGCACGGCCACCGCGGCCAGCAGTTATCCTGGGAGTGACGATGCAAGAAGGAAGTTGCTCGCCAGCTTCGGTCGCGAAGGAGATGTTAAATGTGATATTTCTCATTATGTGTAAAATGAAGGAATATTGAATTCCTCTCGTTTGATGCCTTCGTGACTAACGCTGATGTAGTTACAGACAGTTTTGTGAAGTTTGGAAGTTTTGGAATTGTTTTGTTGGAATGATATTCGCGTGTGAAAATTTGGCCTCAATAGTATCCGAATAGCATGTTTCAGTATTCAACCACTGAGCATTTTTGGCGAGCAGTTTCTTTTTTAGACATCCACAAGAAGGACTGAATGTAATAACTCATGTTAATGGTGGAATTAATGACTGTGAAAACGTATTTTAAATCGTGTCGGGTTTGGACAGATTTCTGGCTGCTGTGCGTGTGAAATGTATGTACGAATCACGAACCGGAAGGTAATAGCCAATAGTTTAAATGTGGACTGAATAGTACCGTTTCTTTGGCTATAAGGACAAAATAAACATTTTTGTGTTGAAATTTTGGACATTGTTTCGAGAAGCCAATCCATTTTCTTACTGCCTGATACAATTTTAATGACAGTTTTTCTACAGAACTTTATTTCATTACTAGAGTTGCGCGGCCTCAGTAAGTGTAGATATTAGATGGTGTTTTTTATCAATACAGCCTTTACATCATCTTGTAAGTATATACGTTGCCGAATGAAAAGACATCGAGCAGACGCCGTTCTGAGGTAGGTGAATTTTAATTTGCTGCTTTTACAGACAAACCCCGCCCCGCCGCAGGGGCGGCACATCACCTTCGGCGAGACATAGTCAGATACACGTTTTTTTATTATATCAGGAAGTTTTGTTTAAGAATGTCATAGGAAACTTTCTAGATTTTTCGAGGGAAGACAGACTATCGCTGTGTGTCTGATATTTTCGGCGTCTATTCTGTTATAACAAAAGTGATATAAGTCAATACAAGAAGTAGGCTACCGTCGCGTCATCCCGCACGATGACACCGTTTATCCCATTTCATTTGTGCGCTCTATTTAAGTGAAATAAGAATAGAGCAGACTGCCATTCGACTGTAAAGTCCATACTTGGTGAACAGTTCTATAGTTACATTGAAACAGACGTCTGTTTATGTACGGTCTTGGAGGTTTCGACGGCGTCTACCCAGGGGTAGTGGACGATGTTATCGTGGTGTTAAACAACCCTCAATAATTTTCAATTCAATAGCCATCTTTTATTCTGATCTTTTAGTTTACTGAAGGTAACACATCCTGTAAAATATGTCGAAATAAACGAAGCCCCATAGTCGCCTTTTCTTCTAGTATTTTATTTTAAGGAACCTCACATATCCTCTAAAATAAGTAAATCTCAGCCGTGTTTGGTCGATAAGCGTCCTAGGACAAATAAACGTTGCCGGCTATGGGTCAAAACTGGGGTTTGCTTTCCTACTACAGCCCTCCAGAGGGAAGCACTCCGCATTGGACTTTCAGCAGGACGAGGTTAATCCTGCATGAAGCAGCATGCAGAACGTTCACCTGCACCTGTCGTAGGGAGTTAAGCCACACCTGCAAACTCCCTATGAGGAATCAGTCCCAAACTGCCCCTTCAGATTGCACCACTTCTGCGAAATGATTTCATTCCTGCTTTCTCGCCTCTAGCTGTGGCTATTTCTACTCCTCACTATGTATGAGCAACATTACCAATGCATTAGCAATCATAAATATCTCCTCACTCCCTGGTGTCCCCTTTCCTCTCCACTCCCCACCTGCTGCTACGCCTCTGCCGATGTCTTCCACCCTCTCTGTATTTCCACACCCTCCATCTCCTCTCCCAAAGAATCTTTCAGCTTCTCCCTGTCCCAGATGATGTGCTTCGCCCCAAGATTTATCCTTCATTCCAACTTTGATCCTCCTCTTCCTCTCTCCTCATCCCTAGGACTCCCTCTCCTGTCTCTCCCCCTCTACTGTTCCCCCCGCCTACCCCTGTCCTTCCTGCTTCTCCTTTCCCAGTCCTTGCGCTCCTTCATGGATTGTTCCCCTCTTCACCCTCCACGTGTCCTGTCCCTTGGTGTGCTACCGGCTCCCCCTCTCTTCAGCCCCTTCCTGCTCCCTCGTCCCCACCGACGCCTTTCACTACTTCCTCTTTTCCTCGTCTTTGGCCTCGCATCTCTTGGCAGGTCCTTTCAGTTTTAATCCAGTTACTCTTCGTCGTGTTTTGGTGCTTGCCATGTGCGTTACATAAGTGAACCGTGTTTAAGTATCATCGTCCCATGTGGCTTTCATACTGTGATCGCGTCTTTATTCGTGCTCTCTGTGCTACGTCCTCGTGGAGTGTCATTGTATCCGTATGTGGATTTGATGTAAATGTGCCTCGTCAAACTACTCCTTGCTCGTTTCTTTAACCACCATTGTTTTCCCCTTCTCTTGTGTCAACTTCATCTGTTATCCCCATATTTTATGTATTTCACGTTTCCCCTTTGATATTTTATACAATTCCTTGACTGAAGAACTGCGAACTGTGCCACTGTCAGCCCACCTCTGCCCATATTGGGTAGGGGTATGAAATAACAATACTTAGCGCCAACATTGCCATATGTACTAAAGATGCTAGGCTATAGAGCATGGTATTAGAAGTGTTCATGTAGGCTTTATGTTTACTTTTATAACGTGTTAATAAGATTTGTGGCGTTTGGAGGTGACTGAGTTGCTTGGTTTCAGACTGCACTCACGTTACGTTACCTCCATGCAATCTTATTGGCCCATGGTAGATGTCTGAGTGTCCAACATATTGGATTTAAATGAAGACTATGTAAACCACAAATTTTGCTTCCTTGTGTTTTGATGTTCGATCTTAAGAGTTTCTATCAGGTAATAATCTGCACATGCTCCCGAAATAGCATTTCTTGAAATATAATTTATTAGGATGGCCTATCTGGAAGCAACGTGCCGAGTTGAGAAAATCATTCCTTTCTAAGCTTGCAATACAGAAATAGAGCACTGAAAAGTTTCGTGCGACACCCAACTTCAAATACAGCCAACTGACACTGTTACATCTATGTTAAAATTTTCACTGTTTCTCCACATTCAGTCACACAGATGCCACCCCTCGTGACGTCACTTGACCAAAAGTGGGTCAGAGCATCATTGAGTAACAGATACACATCGGTTCCGGAAGTGAGTCAGATCTTGATGAATGATATTGTGATTATCTTCGAAAGCTCATGTTTTTAACTAAGACATGACGCGGCACTAAAACACAAAACATTTTATACTTCGTCTTGCAACAAACACCAATTACTACACAACAAAAAATTGAGCTACCTATAAAATTGCTTTTTAACTCGAAACATAGGCCATGAATTGAAAGACTGGCAGCCAAATGAATATCTCAGTGTAGGACACTGTTATAAAATTTTAAAGACCTTTCATTACTTTGGTGTCCGTGTGGTGTCAGCGTGACGGATTGTCAATCCTCTGGGCCCGGGTTCGATTCCCGGCTTGGTCGGGGAATTTTATCCGCCCAGGGCTGGGTGTTGTGCTGTCCTGATCATCATCCCATCATCCTCATCGACTGCAGGTCGCCGAAGTGGCGTCAAATTGATAGACCGCACCCGGTGAACCGTCTGCCCGACGGTGTGCCCTAGCCATACGACATACGATTAAATTAAATTATTTAGTTTGGTATTAGAGTTGCTAGTAGTTGCGTCTAGATAGGCTTCGGCGATGCATCGTGCTGCACGAATAGCCATGTCTGGAGCAAAAATATGTTCTATTAAGTAACGGAAAACTTGAAAATTATCAGTTCTGTCGAACTGTCACGAAGATATGTACACAAGTTTCTCTCGTTGCTTTACGCTGCTTGTAAACAGCAAGAGATTCGCAAGGGCCTCACAATGAAATTTTCCGCAGACTGTGGGGGACCTGAAAGACATCTCCTATAAACGACTTTCATGTCATGTACTGGTACGCGAGTTGCTAAGTACTTTCCTGACTCAAATGCACTATAGTAAAGTTTTCCGTTAAAAAAGTGTAGTTTACTGTTTGGCTGCGAAGTGCAAAACATTTCTGTACTGAGCACTTTGAACGTTGAGTCACGCCGGACAATTATGTTCCTTGACGTCGAGGTTTGAGTTCGCTAGGGTAGCGTTGATGGGCAGACAGCACACTATTTGTTTCCTTCTGGACCTGTAAACACCTTCTCCCTGTTGCCGAGTTGCAAAGCATAGATATTTGTCTTGTGTTATTAAAATGAGAATTTTGAAGCTACATCGTCCAACATTATTGGCGAGACGTTTTCTGTACTGACATAACTACATTTTACATGAATTTTCAAGTTTACTTGCGGAAGGTGCTCTAAAACTGCGTTTCACGTGGGCAATGCTGGCTCTTTGTTCATTTACGTTTTTCTTAGAATAGGGATCAATATCTGGTTTTCATTGATTCACCCAACCATATCAGTGGCTCCTCGTATTACTTTCCCAGTTATTAATGTTTCAGAGATTATTATGAATATAGGGTTACGTTTCTACATTTGTAAATGTGTGGTTCTGCACACCGGTGCCTCCATTAGAGGACATTTGTGTGTCTTATTAATAAGATGTTCTGTTTATTTTCTGTATAATATTAAAATTTAAATTCGAAAGTCATTTTCCAATCCTCCACCCTTTGATGCTCGTCCGCAGATGCGCTAATTCAAGCTTTGTTTATGGAAGCACAACGCTCACTTGCAACGTATATGAAATACTACTTCACAAAAAAAGGTGATGCACCTAGAGGACATGGTCGAATGCCAATATAACTTCGTATATGTACCTACCATCGGCAGGTATGTATATGATTAGAGTTACAATTATCGTGACAGGTAGAACAGACATCAGAGTGCAGAAGAGGTGTCGGTGGTTAGTCTTGTTGACGGGCCTGGAAGGGTACGTGAGGGCGTGTACGGCGTCAAATGTTGCGTGATCAGTGTGAAACACAGAAATGCAGCGTACTCGTATGAGACAACATTATTAGCACCTGACAGGGTTTGAAAGGGGCATCATTGTGGGTCTCCATTTGGCAGGCTGTTCGAATCTTGCGATATCCATATTTTGCGCATCTACTTCTAGATCTAAATGCTTGCTCTAGAACTTGCAATTAAGTACCTGGCAGAGGATTCATCAAACCGTTCCACTCTCGAAAGGGACGCGGGAAAAACGAACATCTTTCTATGCGAGCTCCGATTTCTTTTATTTTATTATGATGACTATTTCTCCCTTTGTATGTGGGTGCGAACAACATATTCCCGCATTCGGAGGAAAAAGTTTGTGATTGAAATTTGATGAGAAGATCCTGCCGCAACGGATAACGCCAGTGTTTTAATTACTGCCATCATAACTCGTGTATCACATTCAAGACATTGTATCACATATTTCGCAATAGTGTCGAACGAACTGCCCTTTCTTTGAACTTTCTCGATGTCCTCCGTTAACCCTATCTCATGTGGATCCCATACAGCTGAGCAGTATTCCAGAAAAGGACAAAAATCATAGTGTAGACAATCTCCTTAGTAGAGCTGTTGTATTTTCTAAGTGTTTCCCAATAAATCGCAGTCCTTAGTTCGCTTTCCCCACAACATGATCTATTAGATCTTTTAAATTTAAGTTATTCGTAACTGTAATGGCTAAGTATTTAGTTGAATCGCCACCTTTAGACTTGTGTGATTCATAGTAGAATCGAAATTTAGCGGATTCCCTTTTGTACTCATGTGGATGACTTCTTATTTCTCATTAATTTGTGTCAATTTTCACTTTTCGCACCATAAAGATATCTTGTCTGACTAGTTTTGCAATTTCTGTTTCCATCTGATGACTCTACAATACAGAAAATGACAGTACCATTTGCAAACAATTTAAAAGGGCTGCTCAGAATGTCTCGTAATTCCCTTCCGTTGATCACGAACAGCAGACGGCCTATGACAATTTCTTGGAGAACGCCAGCTGTTAATTCTATTTTACTCGATGACTTTCCGTCTGTTACTGCTAACTGTGAACTTCCTCACAGGCAATGACGAAACCTTTCGCTTAACCGAAACAATATTACGTAGGAGCGCAATTTCATTGGCAGTCGCTTGTGACGGACAGTCAAACTCCTGCTGGAAATCTGGAAATATAGAATAAATATGACATCTCTCATCGAAGGCATTCATTGCTTTGTGAGAGTAAAGGGCTGGTTGTGTTTCAAAGAACAATATCTTCTGAATCCATGTTAGCTGTTTCTCAAAAAATAGTTTCTTCGAGGTAATTCATGATGTTTGAGCACAATATATGTCCGAGAAAACTACTGCAAAACAACATTAGTGACATGGGTCTGTAATTCAGCAGATTACTTTTGCTTCGTTTCTTAGGTATTAGTGTGACCTGTGCAACTTCCGAGTCTTTAGATACAAATCTTCCGACGAGTGGCAGTTTTATGTGAGAGCTAATTAAGGAAGTATTGTATCAGCATACTCTGGAAGATAGCTAACTGATACACAATCTGGATCGGAGGCCTTGCCTTTCTTAAATGATTTAACTGCTTCAATACACCGAGGAGGAGTTATTCATGTTTGGGGGTGTCCTTGTTTCGAATTCTACAATATTTACTTCATCTCTTTTTCGGTGAAAGAATTTTGGAAAACCGTGTTTAGTAACTCTGCTGTAGTGGCAGTGTATCAGTAACGCTAACACTGCTACAGCGCAGCGCAATGAAGGTACTGATTGCATCTCGCCATGGTGTATTTTACATGTGATCAGAATCTCTTTGGATTTTCTGGCAGATATCGAGACAGAGTCTCGTTGTGGAAACTATTAAAAGCATCTGGCTTTAAAGACTGCACTAAATTTCGATATTCTGTAAAACTTTGCAAATTTTGTGATTTTGCGTTCTTTCAAATTCAGCATGCTTTTTCCGTCGCTTCTGAAACAGTTTTCTGACCTGTTTTGTGTACGTTGAAGAACCAGCACCATATTTTATTATTTTTTTGGTACATGTCCCCCAAATGCCGTTGACACTGTTTCCTCTAGCTTAAGCCATTTGTGGTCATCACGTCCGTAGTCAGACTGGAAGAAGCAGAGACTGTCTCTTATCAAAGTGTCGAGTGAATTATTATCTGCTTTTTAAATAGCTAAATTGCTCGCTTATTTTAGGTGGATTTGGATGTTACGATAATCTTACTACAACAACCTTGTGGTTACTAATCCCTGTAGCCGTTATGATACTCGCTATTTGATGAGGAGTATTTGTTTCCAAGAGATTGAGTACGTTTCCGCAACCACATACACTGCTAGTGGACTCCTGAACTATAGTGATATTCATCAACGATCTCGGTTCGCGCCGGTCTAGGCACGGACGGGATTCGCATTGTTACCTGTTCCAAGCGCCAGCTGCGGTACGCGCATAGACGTGCTTCGCGCGAAAACAGCGTATATCCTGCAGAATGTGTGTCTCACTTGCTTATACAGAATTTGTCTCCTACCGCCACCATCAGCAATGACAACTCGCAACAAATGGAATAAAATTCACTAAATGGCTCAGTATGATCACGTCTAATGCTCGCATTGGCTACGACGTTCACAGCTGAGCGCTATGAACACTACTGAACGCTCATTGGCTGGTGGAAAATGTGTGACATAGGTGCGCAGAACAAGCCTAAAATCACCGACCGTCGTACGTGACTCTAATTATAACTGTTCAAACAAAATTCTGAGAATTCATTCAGTATGATTTCAGACGACGTTTTATGCCTACCAAGGACTTTTAAGATGTATTTTCGAAAAAATATCGGCGGTAGATTGAAGTCACGACCAACTAAAACTTTGAGTGGGGTACCTGTTTGAAATGTGACTCAAGTTTTCTTGTTGTGCAACTGTGACATCTGAGTCAGGATGGGGGAGGGTGGGGGGGGGGGGGGTGGACGGTAGAAGGAAGCACTCATTAATTCCAGTTTTCAACTGTTAACTCTGTCCATACTAAGTCACAGGAACTATCAGTTCCAATTTCACTATGAGGTAAAATACTTCTGACAGTTATAAAGACGCCACCACTAACTGTACTTAATCTACCCTTTCTCAACATGGATAGGTCTTTTGTAAATATTTTGGCTGATCTTATGCCCGTCTTCAGCCAGCTTTATCTACCTATAACGATTTGAGCTTCAAAGCTTTCTGTTAGCCCTTGGCCCCGTGGTTCTATTGCAACACAGCCACGACAATTTGCAAATCCAATACCAATTGTTGCTAGGTCGATGCTTGTTCTGTGATTACCCTGCATCCTTTTAGACTGACATCCTTTCTGCACTTTACCGAGATCCTCAAACCGACATAAAAGAGCACTCACCACCTATGTCATCACTTCCTTTGTGTAGTGGATCCCTGAGCTCTCAGGTGGGAATGGAATGGAGAACCCACCACCTACAGCGAGATTCGAGGAATCTACAGGCTACATGGTCGTACTGAGCACACTACAGGTTACATGGTCTGATGCATGCAACGAGTATGAAGTGGGTGAAGGGTACAACTCGAGCCTGGAAGTAGACGTTCTGGCTGAACGTCATGCCAAAAATAGCCTTCGGTGTAGAGCTTTCACGAGGTGCGTCTATTGTACAAGACAAACCAGCTAAACCATGTTCAAATGCACTAAGGTGTAATTCACATGATACAATGCCACCAGGCTCCTGGAAGTTGTTTTGCGTCTATTGTACAAGACAAACCAGTTAAACCATGTTCAAATGCACTAAGGCGTAATTCACATGATATAGTGCCACCAGGCTCCTGGAAGTTGTTTTGGGTGAGCAGAATTAGCAGAAAACCAAGTCAATTTAGTTTGTAAGTGTGGAACGGAGAATCAGAAGTTATTTGCGCATAAGTATGGCAAGATGGCTAGCAGTGAAATATGTTCCGAAGTATTTGAATTAACGTCTAGGGCAAGAGACCCTTCAAAGATGTTGCGAGATTAAAGATAGAGTCCAAAGAGATGATTGGCACAGCTAGAGAATAAGGAATATTGTACTATAACTATCACAGAAAAACGAATTTGTAGAGCTCAAGGTAGATGCAAAGCAGTATTGAATTTTAATTTAGTAGGTGTATAGCATTCAAGAATATCTATCTTCGTAGTGCGTACTTACTTTAGATGTCAAAAGTGGATGTAGTCACAGAGAGAAACCGATTCTGCACCGAGAGCTGTAGAGTAGCGTCGCTGTTCAGTTCTTAGTGAGATTAGTAAGAAGTTGTAAGAAAGCCATCGTGAATTACTGTGTTGGCAACTGCGGCCTAGCAAGTGGAGTGTGAGGACATGTGGCACACAATGACATATACGTAAAAGGATTGCAAGATTGCAAGATAGGCTAACAATTCTCAGCAATGATAGCTGAAGCAGACAGGCTGATGTTACCCCACTAGGTCAAGACCATCGTTGTAAGCTGCGTAACTGGGTTCTGGATAGTAAAGGAACAAAGGCGCATCGAGGCCCCATAAAGAGATATGAATTTTGAGGCAGATTCATTCAGAGTGCAGCAGCATCACCACAACGCCAAGTCCTTCCCAGGTGATTAGAAGACTGGACACCACCTGCTGCAGCCATGGGTTCAAGACCGGGCTGGGCCATCCGCCACCTGCACTTAGTCTCCTTGTGGGGATACCGCCAGACTCCTGCCAGTGGCAAGCAGGTCCTGCCCCGTCCACGGCAGTCTCCACTCACATCCGCAGTTCAAGCATGTCAGACCTGGGTTACTGGGTGAGACTGTTCCGCAGCAAAACGCTGCTGCAGCAGAAGAAGGAACGTGCCGTTGATGTTGGGGCTGTGGCATACTGCCGGCTGCTGCCCAGCCTGACATCAATAACACAGGACGCTATGCGTGCAACTCTTCAGCAGGGCAGAAGACAGCCTCTTGCAAACCGTCACCGCATAGGGTCACTGGAGTGGGGCGTGACTGCTTCGCATTACTAAAAACGTAATGTTGAAGCTGAATACAACATTTCCTCCTATCAGCAGTGCGTTAGTGGTCCCACCAGCCGGTTGCCACTACCTCTCACACTACTGAGTTCCATCTGCACTTGAAACGGCTAAAAATTACACCCAGGCTGTCCAGTGCACTCGTCACGGTCGTTAACCCATCCAGCAGTTTCGACCTGGGTGTGTGTCGCCTTCCTGTCTCGTACGATAGAGTGCTATGAGTTACGATATATGAGCAGATCGAATCTTTCACAACCACTCTTTGACCATAAACAGTGACACACTCTACAGTGGACACATTAGAGATATCTGGCTAATGTTTTCAAACTAGTGAAATCGATGCCGGTTTAGCCGACAGTTCTTAGTTATAAAACGTAAGCAGCTGAGAAACACATGCCTCACATGCTATGTACACTCAAGACCCATTAAGTGCTCAAAAATTCCATTCCAGCTTCTCCCTATCTCAAAGCACTCAGGCAATGACCCTTTAACTTTCACACAACTTTCACATTAATGGTTTGATACATCCTTTATGGTTGAAAATGTGCAGTCAGCAATATTGTCACTATTTAAATCTATGTCATTAGTAATGTGCAAAATAAGGATAATAAATGAAATGATATTAAAACACTTACCTTCCGTAATAAAAGGGCAAAAGAGGTCCGTTATTAGCCTGTAGTGCTGTACTCTCCTGGCTGATGGAAATTTTAGGCAGCTCGCTGCAGGCTGAGACGGCTCCCCTTTCAGGACCTGAGACGGCTGTCAGGTTACCTGCTTCTACATTTTGCAAAGCAGGTCTTTCTGCAGATGGTTGCAGGTTTACATTGTATCCTGCATTTTCTGAAGAAGATGGGGACCAGTAGGAAACAAGACATGGAATGTTTAGAAAGAAAAGGTTTTTCTGTTCTGGTACTGTTCCTATCGGGAGCTGCTTATGATCCTGCTGCAATTGGTGTTGCTGGTAATTAGCCAGCACAGCAGATTGCCCTTGTTTCATTCTGGCAGGCGTATCGCCAGGTTGTGCAATCCTGTTGCCATCTTCAACGGCTGGTGGAAAAGGTGAAGGTGCGGTGACTCCTGATGTTGATGGCAGATAACTGTAGACATGAGTCGCTGACGAGATTGGGTTTGACTTGTCACATTGCTGCTGTGGCAGATGGCGAAGCAGCTGCTGCTCATCTCCTTTCGGTTGAAGAACATGATCTTGAAAGACTGAGCCACTTGCATCTTTAGGAGTGTAAGAGCCGATATCATCAGTTAATTGCGTTTGATGAGCCAGGCTTGTGCATGGCTGTTGAGCAGTAACTGGTTCAAGAAGATTGGCTCTGTTCTGCTGTTCATGACCACCGTGGGCTACTGAACATGGAATTGCAGCTCCGCTAATGTCATCAGGAATAGGAGTGAGCTGCGTGTTGAACTGAAGCAAATGGGTAGCTATAGCTGACATATCACTTGCGTATGGTTTTGGATTTAGCCGCTGGTGATGAGATGGGCCACCTGACATTGCAGTTGACACTTGCTTTATATTTTCTTTTTGTAGGGCATCAGCTCCATCGGCAGAACACTGTTTTCTAGCCGCCGCTGTTGATGCCTGTAACGGAGTAGACTGAGGAAGCTGGACAATACATAGTGAAGTGGCAGGTGCAGTGGTACTGAGATGTTGGCTATCCTGCTGCTGCTCATTTCTAGTGCTGTTAGTGGCCTCCGCTTTCATGCTCTCTATAGCTTCCTTCCAAAGGTCTACCGTTTCATTTCCTTCTTGACTAACCAAAGATAGTTCACAAGAAAGGGCATCAGCTCCATCGGCAGAACACTGTTTTCTAGCCGCCGCTGTTGATGCCTGTAACGGAGTAGACTGAGGAAGCTGGACAATACATAGTGAAGTGGCAGGTGCAGTGGTACTGAGATGTTGGCTATCCTGCTGCTGCTCATTTCTAGTGCTGTTAGTGGCCTCCGCTTTCATGCTCTCTATAGCTTCCTTCCAAAGGTCTACCGTTTCATTTTCTTCTTGACTAACCAAAGATAGTTCACAAGAAAATGTGCTAATGTCGTTATCTACTGTTCCATGTAACCGAGAATTGCTTTCATGATGTTCCATTTCAGTTTCTGAGTTAGGCTGGCAGAAACCTAATTCGGCGCCACTGCAGTGTGTAGTATCTGCAGTACAAAAGATTTTGTTAGCAATCTTACCAGATGAATTCACCTGTCTGTGTGATATAGTATTAGGTACTGAACCAGAGTTAACGTTGTCTTCGTCTACTTTATTCAAAATATCTTCGAGTTCTTCGATGATTGTAGATTCAGCATGCTGTGAGTTACAGTTTTCTAATATGAAATCAATTGCGAGCGACTCATCATCCACCGTATCAGCAACACTGGGAAGAGAACATACAGAAATACGTGTTAGTCTAGCTATAAACTATTTGAGTGAGAAACTACATAACAATGGATAATGTCACATAAAAAAGAATGCAACAAGCTATACTTGATAATTCAAGCAGTGCAATCAGGGTTGATTATTGTGACTGGGAAAAATCACTTCTGGGGTACTACAACGCTTTATCTTAGGTCCACTATCCTTTCTTACATACTGTGTAATCCACTTTCAACCTAATATATAAAAATAAGAATTAGTTCTTTATGCAGATCACATTGTTATTGTAATCAGTCCAGTCACACATTCAGCAACTAAATAAATGGTAAATAAAGTTCTTAAAAGCGTTATTGAGTAGTCCTCTGCAAACGATCTCACTCTCAGTTCTAAAAAGATAGAAATTTTTTTGTTCTGCACATCTACAGGTACTACACCATACAGCAGTGGTCACATATGCTGACGAAATACTAAGTAGGATGGAATGTAACCTTTTTAGATGTCTTATTGATGGTAAATCAATTTTAAAACCATTTGAGCTTCCAAAGGAACTTCTGTTTTTCGAATCAATGCATTCCTTGGCGAAAAACAAATTAGTAAGTTAACATAGTTGGTGTATTACCATTCAAAAATTTTGTATGGAATAATGTACTGAGGAAACTCATATTTAAGAATGGAAATTTTCATTGCTCAAATTCGTGCTGTAATTATAATATGTGGTGCTAATCAACGAGCATCTTACGGACATCTGTGTCAGGAGCTAAACATTTTGAGCACTGATTCTTGAGTTTCTCCCGGCGTATTTGATAATCAAAATAAATGTAAACAGTAGTATTAATGAAATTGAGCAGTTTTATTTTATATTGGTTAATAATATTTTACAAATTGTACCAATTAGTTTCACTTTCTTGCGGCAGTGGGGTAATCGGATTGAATCCCGAAGTCAATGCAATATTGCTCATGTCAGACTGAGTTTGTGAGATGTCATGGTGGGATGACGAATTCAAAGTAGAAGGATTGCAACCAACTGAATTCAAATGTATGTATGTATATATAAAACCTTGTAGATGGTCAGCGTATAAGCATCTTTCTATATGAATATATACTGCGAATATAAAAAGACTCTTTCCACATCATAACGATTAATCGTATGAATAATCCAAGGAACATAAAACTAACGAAATAAAAAAGTACCGTCTGAGCAGTCCTTGAAGATCCAATGGTACCGATGTATCATCCTCAGCCCTTAGGCGTCACCGGATGCGGATACGGAGGGGCTTGTAGTCAGCACACCGCTCTCGAGGCCGTTGTCACTTTTCGTTACCGGTGCCGCCACTTCTCAGTCAAGTAGCTCCTCAATTAGTCTCACAAGGGATAAGTGCAGCCCGCTTGTCAACAGCAATCGGCAGATGCAGACGGTGACCTATCCAAGTGCTAACCAAGCCCGACAATACTTCGGTGATCTGACGGGAAGCGTTGTTACCACTGCGGCAAGGCCGTTGACTAAAACTGATAAACTAACAGCTCTTAAATGAACTCTCTGTTATAGTACGGAATACAAAGTTTACCCAATAAGTATCGAGAATGAATTAACGAAAGGAAATCACTGAACTAATGTGTGCAGTGTGTGAATACTTTTCAGAATGTGAGCTTCCCACTTGAACAATTTGCTGCCAGGAATCTTTTTTCTGTCTTCATAAGCATCCTGTAGGTCGGCAACTGAAAGGCTGTTCAGGCACACCATCCAGGATGCTTCGACCGCCTCAGTCGTCACAAAACTCTGTCTTTTAGCGGCAACAAAAGGAAGTTAGGGACAATTACATCTGGACAGCAGCGCAATGCCGCATGATTTTTGGTCAGTGTCTTTCTTACAATTAACACGATGTGACAGGACTTCACACATGGAATTCTTGCATCTGTCTGTGTGCCTGCCATCAGTTCCATAACTGTTGAGCTCACAACTTGGATTAGTGTAGCAATCGGTAGAAGGGTTAACAAGCGATAGACTTCTATAAAAGGGTTAATTTCAGTCCCAAATCTCGTTGGGCACACACTATACTTAACTGTATCCTACACACAAAAAAAGTGTTGCGTCACCACGGCTTTCAGAACTCATGAAGGTAGACGTTGACTGTGAATATTGTACCACACGGTCCCTTTGACTGTTTCGGGATGTTACTAAACCCGCCCAAAGATGTACACAACCGTGCATGAGCAGCGCCTATTAGACGGAGGGGGTACGACAGCTGATCAGTTCGTCATTTCGCCAGGAGGAAGGTACACGGCTCGTGTTATCTGTAGCTCAACCATACCTAGACGGTCAATACCGCGGTTCGATCGCGTCCGCATTGCTACTTTGTGTCAGAAGGGCTCTCAACAAGAGAAGTGTCCAGGCGTCTCGGAGTGAACCAAAGCAATGTTGCTCGGACATGAAGGAGATACAGAGAGACAAGAACTGTCGATGCCATGCCTCGCTCAGGCCGCCCAAGGGCTACTACTGCAGTGGATGACCACTGCCTACGGATTATGGCTCGTAGAAACGCTGACAGCTGCGCCACCATGTTGAATAATACTTTTCGTGCAGCCACAGGACCTCGTGGTACGACTCAAACTGCGCACAACGGGCTGCATGATGCGCAACTTCACTCTCTCGACGTTCATGGCGAGGTCCATCTTTCCAACCACGACACCATGCAGCGCGGTACAGACGGGCACAGCAACAAGCCGAATGGACCGTTCAGGACTGGCATCACGTTCTCTTCACCGATGAGTGTCGCATATGCCTTCAACCAGACAATCGTCGGAGACGTGTTTGGATGCAACCCGGTCAGGCTGAACGCTATCCAGCGAGTGCAGCAAGGTGGAGGTTCCTTGATGTTTTGCGGTGGCATTATGTGAGACCAACGTACAGCGCTGGTGGTCACGGAAGGCTCCGTAACGGATGTATGATACGTGAATGCCATCCTCCGACCGATAATGCAACGCTATCGGCAGCTTATAGGCGAGCATTCGCCTCATGGACGACAATTTGCGCCCCCATCGTGCACATCTTGTGAATGACCACCTTCAGCATAACGGCATCGCTCGATTAGAGTGGCTAGTATGTTCTCCAACCATGAACCCTATCGAACATGGAATATTGACAATGGTTGTTTATGGACGACGTGACCCACCAACCACTCTGAGGGATTTACGCCGAATCGCCGTTGAGAAGTGGGACAATCTGAACCACAGTGCCTTGATGAACTTGTGGATAGTATGCCACGACGAACACAGGCATGCATCAGTGCAAGAGGGCGTTCTACTAAGTATTAGAGTTACTGGTGTGTACAGCAATCTGGACCACCACCTCTGAAGGTCTCGCTGCATGGTAGTACAACATGCAATGTGTCGTTTTCATGAGCAATAAAAAGGTTGGAAACGGATGTTTATGTTGATCTCTATTCCAATTTTCTGTACAGGTTCTGGAACCCTCGGAACAAAGGTGTTGCAAAACTTTTTTTGCTTTGTTTATATGCCGTCTCATTCAGTATTACAATAGAAACTAGTGTATTATTCACATGAATCTGCTAACAGGCAAGCATAGCTACGATGATAGATAAAGTACAGAAATCTTACCATTGTGCTTGTTGATTTCCTTCAAGTTCATTGCAGCTCGTTGCTTCAACAACATCTTCGGCTGTGATCTTGTAGTGACCGGAAGTCTCGTCGAAGCCACTCACCTGGACAACGAATACATTAAAACTTACTTAGCTTTTGGAGACGACACGTTCTACATCGGACATTCAAACAGAGCAAAGACAAATAGAAATTCTAAAAGAAACAGTAGAAAGTGTGGGTCCCCAATATCTTTGAGGACACGCAATGTGCTAAAAACTAAATACGAGAGAATCAAGAAAGCTTCTCACAAGAAACCTCTTGAGTGCCAGTTCGCTAAAGTCGAATGATGTTTACTGCTTCCTACGAACCCCTTATTGTCTTCCACGCAACCGCAATATTTTCTGCTAATGGCAACAGAAGGCGGGAGATGTGGCATCTATTGGTGAACTCAGCATAATACTATGGGGCGTAGGTGAACTGCTTAGTCGACGAGTAATTCACAATAGGGGTGCAGTGCTACTGGTGTTGATACACAGTAGAACAATGGAAACGATAAACAAATCTAATACGTTCTGTCTACAACAACAGTTTCAGAAGTTGAAATTTCGTCACAAAGGAACATAAGGAATTTCGCAGAATGAGAAAGACGTGGGAGATGAAATATTAGTGTTTCTGCAAATGAGTCAGTGGGATGAGCGGTGTCGTATACGCTCGGCTGAACGGACAATGAACATGAGGAGTACAATGGTGGCGATACGTGCTTAACACATAAAAATGATATTGAAACAGGTGTCTAGCCACTTAGTTCATCATCCTTGTCGGACAGGAAGCCACAAATCCCATCTCCAGCGAAACACGGTAAAAGACAATCGCTGTCCAAGGAGCGAGTACTGAACATAATTATGTACATGGAAGATCGTCCGCATCATAGTAAAAATCAATTATGAGCAAATTTAGAATAATATGCCCGTGTAGCCCATTAGAAAAAATTCGGATGTTCAAGAGAGTACAAGATGCACATTTCACAATAACTGATGTTTGCATGTTTCAAGGACGCTTGATACAATTTACAGGATGTGCATGATAGAGACCTACTACGCTATCCACACCAAACTGAGCGCGAAATAGATTACAGTGATTTCAAGTGAAGCACTGAGTGGTTTCATAACTTCAAACATTGCTACAGAATTGGAAGACGTGAGATAACGAAATTTCACACAGAGCGTTAACTTGACAACGCTCAGCAAACTGCGGAATCGGCCCGAAAATTTATTTGTAGGCGAGATAAACAAACTTACCTCATCGTTCAGTAATGGATTTGATTTCATCTCCGATCAATCGCGATTTGAAGAGGAAATGCATACGAAAAAGACGCCAGCAATTAGAGATACCAAGAGAGTTGTATCAAGATTAACTAACATCAATGTTTTAAACGTTTAACACATTCGTATACACTTATGCCAACTGTTAATTTGAATGGCAAATTGGCTGGAGAGTTATTTTTTGTGATGCGAGAAGATGGAGGTGCTCTGCCACCTCCTGTCCTTTCTCGTGTGGATGATCTTACAAGAGCAGTAGAGAATAACTACGTTACAGCAAGCAAGAGTGAAAAAATGAGAATAAAAGAACTGCAAGTATGATATGAGCTGATTTTGACCAGTAGCTGGTGAAAGTAACTTGCTTTTACATGAATCCCGGTCTGCCTATAAAAGACATACTCCTTTAGCGCACACCATCCCTCCTGAAAAGTATGTGACATTACAATTGACATCACCTGGAACCACTAGAAAAATTCAGCCTCTGGAAGGTAGTTTTTCCGTGTCTATAAAACATATTATCGTACTACCTGCAGCGACACCTTAAAGGATAGCCACTTTCACCATAAGACCCTTGACAGACTGTTTCGCATTCGGTTTCATGCCACCACATTCCATCATTTCTCATGAACCCGCCACATCAATATGGCTCTATATGCATTCCTTAAGAGTGGATACGTAGCTGAAGGTCCTACATGGTTTTTAACTGCCAAGCAGTTCGCCTTAGATCTTGATCGTGCGAACATTTGTGATCACTGTGGTGCGCCATTTTTCATTCGGTGTCCATAGTTCAAGTTAAAGGTTTGTTTTGAACACTTCTTGAATGTCGACAAGGCCCATTTTGTGCGGTTTAAAACATCGAACCCATAGAAAATTGAACTCTGCACCTCCCGGACAGTAATTTTCTGTCGCCATCCTGATGCACATGGTGGATTATTGGCCTCTAATATTTTCCCTGTTATTGTTGCTAACACAACACTTTCAACTTGCGACCTCGCACTCAAGGGGTTCCTTCTCAATTCAGATATTTAAGAGAAACCTTTTAGACGACTGGACTTGAAATTTACGCTATGAAACTCGTTGCCACAACATGAAAACAACGTCCAAACTTGCAAAAGACATCTACAACAAACGATGGCTCTCAGAATATACGAAACTCGGAAACTAAAACATAGCCAAAAAATTAAAGTGTCTCTATGAAACATAAAAATTTGTTTCGAACAAAAAGGCAGGCACTGGAGGAAATCAAAAGAGATAATTATAGAAAATCAAGAAAATTTTTGCTCCTAAAGTTTACTGAAGTAGGAATATATGGATTAAAAGCAAATACATAAACTCAAAATTATACCATAACTTATTGGGATATAAAAACACAGGCTGTTAGCGTATCAAAAAAATGGAACCTAGCAGATTACCTAAACGGACAGCGAAATTCTACAACAAATGCAGAATAGTTAAAATGGAAACAATAAAATGGATCGGTGCTGCAGAAGCCGAACTGATGGAACCAAGAGTAACACAACTTAATATACCAGACAGAAAAGTTCTTAGGCAAAAAATTCACGACTGGACATTTGGTCTGGCAGGAAACCCTAACGAGACAAAATAAGTTTGGTTTGACGACTGGAGAAGAGCCCATTCAGAGAGACTGCAAGTAACATGGTCGCAAAGAAATTAAAAAAAAGAAACACAGGAAATGCCTTTGTTATTCATCACGTAGTCTGACAGGGCTCAAATGTTAATAATGATGCTAATAAACCACTACAGTTGCAGAAGTACAAATCTTAAAAATCTGTAGTACCGTTAATTGATTCCGCCATCGCTACTACGTATAGCAACTTCATATTTATAAATGATAGCACATCAAGGGTGGTGTTTTACAGTCATAATTTATATAATTAACCGGTCGTCTTCTTATCAGGCCATAATCGAGTAATATGGGAGAGTGATGACATACTTCCTCATAGACTTAGACATAAACAGCTGTCTTGGGCAATTTAATGAACAATAATAGGAATCATATAAACGGAACAAGAGCCTCTCACTGTCTATGTACTCCTAGGCTGTTACTGGTAAACTTAAATGTCGAAAATCGTGGGACAACAGTCTGGAAATAGTAAAGTGCCACTAGCATCCCATGAAAGACATGTAAGTAAGTACCCCAGATGAACTTTTCGTTGTACTGGTGTTTCTTGCGCGGAATACGGGAAGGGACTGCAAGAATCTTGTAAAACTACCCCTGTACCTTCAAATACCCTCTGGAAGGAACAGTAGCGAAAGTGGAGGCTCTGGTTCTGACGTAAAGTACATATTCAATGAGTCTGTCACATCTTGAAATTTAGTTACGAAACATGTCAAAGAAATTCGTCTGATGACCTGTACATAATGGCAAAGTTCGTTCCTCGAATGCTTGTCGATAAAGTGAGTACCACACTTTTTAACTTTGGAGGGACCTTTAATAAAAGATTTAAGAAGATCGAGACTTCTGTTTGAAGACTGACTATGTTGAAGAAGCCTGCGTTACGATTACGAATCTGGAACCAGAAAGTTATACTCAGAAAGGATGAGCGATTAAGACCATTTCGACGTGTTTGAGTAAACAGGGAGAAACGCCTAATCAATACGAGGAAACAAATAAAAATTTAGACCATATAGTGTTGCAGCCCATATCTCAGGCTCGTCACGAAAAATCGATTGAATCATTTAGGATATCCAAACATGCATCCAGAAGCAACCGTAGTTTTCACCGTCGCTGGGGTTTGCCGCCTGTTAACGCGACACACTACAGGCAAAAGTTTTTACCGCAAGGATATTTATTATGCTAGAGGTTCAGCATTTCCGACCGATTTTCTTGGTTGTATTTCATCTCATGACATTTATTTTACCTCATCAGTTTATTTCACCATTACTCCAGTCATATCCTTTCAGAGAAGTAAATTCAACTGACAGAAAAGTCAAAGGGAATGGTGAACGAAAAAGTAGGCATGAAATCAATTAAACATATATGCTCTAAATTTCCCAATACATTTCCTTTAAAAACAATATGACATTTGTTTCGCACTCCATATGTTGTAACGGTGCAGATATCGATCCTTTACTTAATTGATCTAATCTGCCCTTACGCTTCTTTGCTACAGCGCAGCGGCCTCACTGTAGGCCCCGTTGTCCTACAAGTAACATGTTGGCGCCTAGAGATCGTTTGGCGAGAAGGAGTGAGCGAATCGCACCAGAGCCATCAGGCGAGTAGGACGCGTATGTGAGTGGGAGAAACGATTTTGCCGGCCGCGGTGGTCTCGCGGTCCTAGGCGCTCAGTTCGGAGCCGCGCGACTGCTACGGTCGCAGGTTCGAATCCTGCCTCGGGCATGGATGTGTGTGATGTCCTTAGGTTAGTTAGGTTTAATTAGTTCTAACTTCTAGGGGACTGATGACCACCGATGTTAAGTTCCATAGTGCTCAGAGCCATTTGAACCATTTAGAAACGATTTTGGTCAAAACAATAATTTTGAGACTCAAGATTAATTTCGTATCGGGGGAGTTGTTTTATAGTTAAAAGGTGTTCGCACGTTAAAAAATCGGCAATGACAAACTAATGTAAGCTCGTAGCAGGAGAATGACTCTAGTTGTAGTGTAAGTGCGATCAGACCAAGTAGGCAGCTCACACTTCAGTTTAAAGTGAAATAAACTAACTGCTTTATTTAAATTTTGTGGTAGGGAATGAATTATAGAACAGTGTGAGAGAACAGATAGGGCATGCGTTACAGGCTCACGGTCAGAGCTATAATTATCGGCGCATCTACCTTGTCAGTAAGTTCGCCCTTAAAAACTGTTTACTTATGAATATCCGATGCTAATTTTACAACCAGTCTCACTATAGCTAGTAATAATCAAGTATAAGTCAATAAATAGTGCGGAATGGCGACTTACATTTGGCGACGCTTGACAACACCGAACTGTTTAAATCTTCAGGCGTGGACGTCGGGAGAAAAATATGCTGCCAGTTTACTTCTGTAGCGTAACAACATGAACTGCTTAAATCTTCTGAGGTGATCGTAGGAAGAGTCAAACGAATGCAAAATAGTTTTGAAACATCTGTATACGACGGATCAACCGCTACAAGACAGAGGAAGGAGCAGGACCAATGACCGAGACAAAAGATCAAGCAGGTGCCACATCAAAACGAACTGCAGCCAGCAGGACAGCAGCCAGAAGATGCATAAAAAGTAGAGCTTAAGTTTCACAAGTTGCTGCAGGCCACTAACCATAATTATAACAATAGACACAGCTTAGAAATGGAGCATAGGATATGAAGTGATTAACACTGTAAGCGACAAAAAATCATATTTCAGAACTTTGAAGACTGATAGAAATAGTGTAATATTCCGGAAACGTAACAATAAACCTAAAATTGGAGAAATACAGCCAAAACTGCAGATGGATAAGATCAAACAAGATAGTTATCACACGCAGACGATTATCAATCGAATGTAGAGGACGAGGAACACCCGTTATCAGAAAGCGTAATTAAATAGGAAAAAGAGGTTAGTGGTGACCAGATTGAGATCTCCTTTGAGAACAGCATAGCATAGTAAATAGCGAGAATCTTAGCCGCGGCCCGAATGTTAATCGTGGGAAACTTAAACACACTCAAACCAGAAAGGCATGAAACACTAAATGGGTATGATGCGATTGTAGAGACATCAAAAGGTAGGAAACAGTATCCGTCTCGAGCAGTGAATGGAAGCGTTGAGAGCAATGCGGAGTGAACAAAAGGAAATTAGTGCAACAACTATAGAGAAGATCAATGAAAAGTTGCATAAGCAAGAAGAGAATGTAAAGAAAATGTTTAAGATATGGAAGTAATGAAAAAAATAAGAAAATAAAGAAAGGAAGGGAAGAACAAAAGAAAATAAACGAAGAAGTGAAGTCACAACTAAGGAAACAGGAAACAGTAGTTAAGGCAATAAAGAAACATCAAAGCTAGCAGTGAGAACGTAACGAAAGAAGTAGAGGCAATAGTTGGCCTAGCAAATAATGTCGCAGAAGAAGCAGAGTAGCACAGTCACTGTGGTGTTGTGGTTATTATACTAAACTTTTGCATGGAGGGTCGTGAGTTCAAAACTCACTTGAATGGTGCAATTTTAATTTCTATATTCGGTTTGAGTACATTCTAGAAGTATCCACAAATGTCAAGAATCGTTGTACTAAAATGTTCTATAACTATTGCGGGCTTTCCAATAACTACGTACCCTCCGACTCAGAGTTGCAATATTAAAAGTTTTGGCTGATTTCGTTGTCTACGGGGTGGGATACGTAGTTGCCGCATTACAGGCCAAATACAGCTGAGTCTACAGTAGACGATAAGAATACACACATGAATCGAATGCTCGAAGGTTTCTATCGCTCGGCAATTGCGAATTATAAAAGTAACATACAAATTTATAAATGAAAAATTGCAATTAAATAAAAAAAATGGTTCAAATGGCTCTGAGCACTATGGGACTCAACTGCTGAGGTCATTAGTCCCCTAGAACTTAGAACTAGTTAAACCTAACTAACCTAAGGACATCACAAACATCCATGCCCGAGGCAGGATTCGAACCTGCGACCGTAGCGGTCTTGCGGTTCCAGACTGCAGCGCCTTTAACCGCACGGCCACATCACAATCGCCGTGCAAATAATGGTAATGTACATATTTCCTTTTGTGGTATCACGATTCATCTGGCTACTATTAATTTCTATACGAACTGTGAAATGTCTGCCATAAAGGTTTCACAAAGTCCGCCATCTTTGGCACTCCCGGCGTGTCTCATTCATCAACATAGCGTCACCATGGAATTTCCAGCCACGTGGCTGGACCCCTCTTGCTTCAGCCAGCGTCTGACACCACGTGGTCGACCTGCCGAGCGGCCTGCGCCTGCCAGTGGGCCCGTGCGGCCACTGCTCCCTCCGAACTTAGAATATTTTCAGGGTGCGAGGACTCGCCCGTTACCTCACACTGTACATATACTGTATGTGTTCTGGCCGGAGGCAGTCCGCTCCGCGCTCTTGTATGTGCAAGTGCTGAATAAACCTTCGTTAAGTGAAGTTAGTGTTCGTCATTCATGTAATTACACTTTCTTCTATGTGACATTATTCTGGTGGAGGCGTTGGGTGTTGGAACTTGTGATAGCGCACATTATCGACGGCACACTGCTTCCCATTAGGCGACGATAGAGCTGCCGTTTACGTGGCGAGAAAACCGAGTCCGAGCCATATTCAGCAGATCGCAATCTATCGGAGACAGAAGAAGAAGAGGACGTTACGGTGACAGCAACTATGTGCCACCCCATCAGACACCCTTCCGGGTTCTCTGGTGACGATGGCCAAAATCCAGACAAGTGGCTGAAGGTATATGAGCATATAGCCAAATTTAACAAATGGGATGACACCGTGTGTTTGGCTAACGTATTTTTCCACAAGGAGGACACTGCCGAGCAATGGAATGAGAAGAGCGATGAGAATTTCATAAGCTGGGAGGTATTCCGGGTGGAATTGCGTAAGTATTTCGGCGAAACAGCATATAAGAAGTGCAAGGCTGAAGATAAATTAAAGTGCAGGCACAGCGTCCACGAGAAACTACAGCATCCCACGTTCAAGACGTCTTGGAGCTGTGTAAAATAGTGGATCCTCGAATCAAGGAGGAAGATAAGGTTGCAAATCTCATGAAGGGTGTTGCTGAGGACATATATCTAGCCCTGTTCCTGAAGGAGGGTTCGACAGCAGACGACTTAATAAACTGGTGCCAGTATTATCGAGACCGTGCATCAAAAAAGAATTACACGCAAGAAGTTTGAACGGCTTGTAAACGTTGTATCGATGTCTGTGATGGAGGAAGCAACTGACTACTTAAGTGTTCTTCGTCAGATAGTGAGGGAGCAAGTTCAGAAGGCACTTGGATTGCACGACGAGCAAAAAAAACGAGACGCTTCAAGAGGTAATAAGGAAGGAAGTGGAACAGACATTGAACACAATCTGCCGTCCTTCATTTCCCTTTACAACGGTGACAAAGTCGAAACCACGGCGGGGTTACGTTCGTACAATGCCGCATCAGGAACCTGTTTGGACACCAAGGAAGACTGACGTCTGGAGGACCCAGGATAACGTACCAGTATGTTTCCACTGCGGACGACCGGGACATGCGGTGCGCTGTTGTCGAGAAAGGCGGCGGATATCTGATGACGCCCGAGTCAGAAGACAGCAGACCGATCTTAGCCGACGCCAACTCCGGGACGACGAATATGAACAAGAAGATGAGGATGCAGGACGACGTAGGTCACCATCGCCGCAAGCTAGCCGCTGGAGAGGATGCTCCACAACACGCCGATCAAGGTCTCCATCGCCGTTTAGAAGCTCCAGCCGATCACCAAGCCGCTGCAACCTGGGAAACTAAAGGGTGCGACCATCCTTGGAGGTGAGGGCGCCGAAGAGAAAAATCGTCTGCCGTCGATCACTATAAAAACGATAGGAAACTACGACGAGATCCTCATGGGTGGCCGACCAGCCAAAGCTCTTGTGGACTCTGGAGCATCATATTCAGTCATTTCGGAGAAGTACCGTCGCCAGTTGCAGAAAACCGTATTCGTCGACAGCAAAACATCTCTGCTGAAGGTGGCTAATGGGGAATATGTTAAACCGACAGGAAGATGTCTCATTCGTGTGGGTATAAGTGGCCATACACAGCCTTTAGAACTCATCGTCTTACAAGAGTGTAGTTATGATGTCATTCTCGGATGGGACTTTTCCAAAGCTTCTCAGGCACTTATAGATTGTGGTCGCTCGAAGATTATGCTAGACGAGATGAGATACTGTGGACAGGAAGATGCGCATCCGAGTGTGTGGAGACTATGTGTCCTGAATGAAGTGATCATTCCTGCAGTCAGCGCTAGAAAGATAACTGCCACTTGTCATGCCATGCATCAACCCATGAATCTTGTACTGAAATGTAAGAGAAGCATACAACAGAAGAATAACTTGGTCATTCCAGCCTCTGTCGTCTCGTTTAAGAACGGATTCGGTGAATTATGGATAGTTAACTGTCGCCAAGAACCGCAGATTCTTCCAATACGCATGTGTATAGTAAACGCTGAGCCGTCAAATGAACAGATGAGCGTCATAGAAACCTCCCATGCTGAGTCTGTGGGCGAAATTAGCGCTTCCACGTCGAGTCAAGATCTTCTAGCTCGACTATCACCAGATCTCACTAAGGAACAACAGAAGGAGCTACTTCCCATTCTTCAAGAGTTGTCTGAATGCTTCAATCCACAGGTGATCAGCAAATTAGACAAATCGACGGTGAAGCAGCGGATTAGCTCTGGAGACCATCAACCATTAAGCGAGAGAGCACATCGTATGTCAGCAACGGAACGTCGAATAATTCGCGGCGAGGTAGAGAAAATGATGGAGAATGACATCATTCAGCCTTTGCAGAGCCCATGGTCGTCACCAGTGGTCCTCGTCAGGAAGAAGGATGCCAGTTGGCGCTTTTGTGCTGACGATTACCCTCTTCCACGAATTGACGATACACTAGATTGTCTGAAAGGGGATAAGTTTTCTCAATCATGAACATGCAATCGGGATACTGGCAAATCGACGTAGATGATGCTGATCGTGCGAAAACTGCATTCATCACCCCTGAGGGCCTGTATGAGTTTAAGGTAATGCCGTTTGGTTTGTGTAATGCACCAGCAACTTTTAACGGATGATGGATAATCTGAAGTGGACGATGTGACTTTGTTATTTAGATGACATTTAGTGTCCTCAGAGACATTTGAAGAACATATAAAAAGACTTATGGCCGTTCTTAAGTGTCTCCAACAAGGCGGACTGAAATTTAATCCAAGAAAGTGTCTCTTTGGAGCAAAAGAAATAAAAATACTTGGACACCTTGTATTAAAGGAACGTGTGTGGCCAGACCCACAAAAAGTGAGAACTATAACGGACTTTCCAATTCCCAAAAGTATTAGAGATGTGAGAAACATCCTCAGATTATGATCTTATTACCATCGTTTTATCAAAGAGTTTTGTATCAAAGCCAGGCCACTCCAACAGTTGTTAAAAACTGATGCTAAATTTATCTGGGGTGTTGCTCAACAAGATTCTTTCGATGTGCTGCGAAAATCTCTGACGATCGACCTTGTACTTGGTCTGCATGATGAGAGAGCACCTACAGAACTACACACAGATGTTAGTGGGTATGGGATCGGTGCTGTCCTGGTGCAGATTTCGGGTGGAAAAGAGAAGGTTATATAGTCTATGCCTTCTAAAACACTTAAAAAAGCCGAGAGAAGCTACTCGACTACAGAAAGAGAATGTCTTGCTGTGATCTGGGCCATGTTCAAATTTCGACAGTATCTCTATGGAAGGCCATTCACTTGGCTGACAGGTCGTAAGGATCCCACAGGACGACTCGCCAGGTGGGCACTAAGTCTTCAAGAGTATGACATTACCATAGTGTATCAAAGTGGAAGAAGACACCAAGATGCCGACTGTCTCTCAAGAAACCCTGTGCACGACCATCAAGACTTTGATGAAGATAGTGACTGTCACGCTGCACTCTAGGATCTCTCTGCTGAGCAGAAGGACGCCAAGAAATCTCCAATTGTGCTTGCCTTAAATCGGTCAGCATGCACTTAGATGTTCTAGAGAAATTCCATGACACACCTGAGGCCGGACATTTAGGGTTTATTAAGACCTGCAATAGAATCCGCAGGAGATTTTTCTGGACAGGTTTATTTAGTAGGAGTGTCCGTCACTATGCATCGCACTGTAGAGAGTGTCAGAGGAGAAAGGCATTTTCTCAGAAACCACCTGGCCGACTCATACCAATTCCACCAGTCGAAACGTCTTTCCAGTATGTTGGTATTGACCTCCTCGGGCGATTTCAAACGTCTGCTAGTGGCAGTAGATTGATTACTGTCTGCACTGATTATCTGACACGCTATGCCATTACAAAAGCCGTGAAAACAGCCGAAGCATTCGACGTAGCCATATTCACTGTGAAAGCCATTGTATTAAAACACGGTGCTCCAAGGTCGTTAATTACGGATCGAGGGAAAGTTTTTCAATCGAATCTTGTGACAGAGATAAACCGTCAGTGCAACGTTACTCATCACATGACGACTTCCTACCATCCCGCAAACTAATGGGCTTACTGAACGCCTTAATACGACCTTGACCGACAAGCTATCAATGTTCGTCAATATTGAGCAGAGCAACTGGGATGAGGTGGTATCTTTCGTGACGTTTGCCTTCAATACCACCAAACATGACAGCACAGGATTTACGCCATTTTTCCTGGTGCATGGGCGTGATTCGACTACGACGATGGACACTGTGTTTCCGTTACATCCTGATGACGTGGACGACGACTACATCGACCAGGTGTTAACCAAAGCTGAGGAAGCTCGGCAGTTAACTCGACTCCGCACGCTGCAGGCTCAAGAAAACGATCGGCGAAGGTATGACGCGAGTCACCGCCCTGTTGTCTATCAGCCTGGTGATCTCGTCTGGATCTTCACTCCTGTTCAGAAGGTTGGTCTCTCTCTGAGAAGCTCCTCAGGCGCTACTTTGGGCCTTATAAGGTTGTAAGACAGTTGTCTCATGTTACTTATGAAGTTGAAGATTTCGACCCCAACGCAAGACGACGAAAGATCGGAGATACGGCCCACGTTCTTCGAATGAAGCCCTACAAGTATCCTGCAACCCAGGGTAAATTCGGAGCTCCAGCGATAGGCAACAAGCGGAAACGTGACGAAGAGCATTGCGCCAAAAGAAGTTCCAAGAAGATCACCGCCAGGGCGAGCTTCAGTCATCCGGGAGTCGGTGTATACAGGACCGATGACTCGTTCACGGAATAGGACGACGTAACAGCAAGGCGCTGTTCGATTCAGGACGGAGCGATGTCAGAGAACAGTCGGAGTAACACAGTGGTGTAGAGGTTCTATTGCTTAAGTGTTGCATGGAGGGTTGTGAGTTGAAAACTCACCTGGATTCTACAATTTTAACTTCTACATTCGGTTCGAGTACATTCTAGAAGTATCCAGAAATGTCAAGAATCATTGTACTTGAATGTCCTGTAGCTGCATATATGCTGAATGTGTTCTGGCCGGAGGCACTTCGCTCCGCGCTGTTGTATGTGCACGTGCTGAATAACCTTCCTTAATTACACCTTCTTCTACGTGACAATATGACGGCCCAACGGCAAGAAGAAACTAGTAAAAGTACAAAAGAGATCGAGTAGAAAGTGGACGTCGCAAAGCAAGTGGTAGAGAAAGTACAGCCAATTATTGAACAACTGGTTAACCAGGCAGTCAGTAGCAAATTACACAGTGAAAATAAGGCAACAATTGGCCAGGAGTGAAATTTGTACATAGCTATAAATTTAGTAAATTCCATCCTAAAGGCAAGTTGCATCCAGTTGCATTGATAAGAAATTTCCACGGTTTATTGCAGTAAATGGGGAATGACAAAATATTGCTACGTCGAAAATTAAATGGAGGGCGAAGCATATAACTGTAGTAGGCAGCTAGAAAACGAACACTGAAAGTAAACTATAAGGAAATAAAAAGAATCACCATGACAGAATTATCCGAATGGAACAGAAATCGATAGATATGATGTACATGTACAGCCAAACAAATGATTACAATTTCAGAAAAGCTGGATAATTTATGCAAGAGAAAGAGCTTCTTAAATTGAGCAAGTCAATAACGTGATGGTACACTTATGGTCTTTATGCAAGCTGTTTTTTCGCTTGGCAATGATTGATATTGCTGGATGCCCTGCTGAAGGAATGTGTGCCTATCGCTATACTACTAGAGCGTTAGATCGTCAAATTCCCTGCCCATAATGCTCCAAATGTTCTGAGCTGGGGAGAGATTCGGCGACCTTGCTGTCCAAGGTAAGGATTGGCAAGCACGAAGACAAGCAGTAGAATCTCTCGCTATGTGCAGGTATGAACTACATTGCTGAAATGTAAGCCCTGCAGGCGTGCCATGTAAGGCAACTAAACGGCATGTACAGTATCTTCGACGTACTGCTGTGCTGCAAGAGTGCAGCGGATGACAACCAAAGGGATCCTACTACGAACAGGAATGGCACCCCAGACAATTACTCCTGGTTGTTGGGCCTATGGCGGGCAACAGTCAGGCAACGACCGCCGTTCGGGACGTCTCCAGACACTTTTTCGCTGATCATCGTGGCTCAGTTCGTAACGGAACTCACCAGTGAAGGAAATTATACTCCAGTAAATGAGATTACAGGCCGAAGACGTGTCTAGAGACGCCCAAGACAGCGGTGGCATACGAACCGGACTGTCACCAGCCATACGATCCGACAACCGCCAATTGGACAGAATTTGGCACGATAACCCTCAGGAGGAAATCCGAAAATTCTTCCAACCTTTGCCAAGCCGAGTAACTGATTGTATAAGAGGCAGAGGTGCATCAACGCGTTATTGACTTGCTCAGTTTGTGATCCCATTCTCTTAAATAAATTATCCAATTTTCCTGAAACTTTAATCATTTTTGGAGTGTATATGGAGAGGCATCGAACAAATTGGTAACAAGTGATAAAAGCAGAAAAATTAGGTGATGAATAAAAACCCCTGTTATAAAAAGATATTATACGAAAAAATAAGACAGTAATCACCCCTATAATCGAGATTGAAGTAGGTCGGCGTGTGACTAGACCATTAGTCGACTCAGGAAGCCAGTTGTTTGTGATAGCAAACAACGCGTATAACGAATTACTGAAATCAGGAGATGAAGTACTGAGTTTACTGACCAGTGGATTCAAAGTAAAAGTAGTTTTTGCTGAACATAAGAAAACAATTACATGTGAGGTAACGTTGCAGGTTGAATTAGAAGAAGAATCATATCGAATGCCCGCTGTAGTCATGCCTAATTAGTAAGAGGAAATCATTATAGGCTCCAAGTGGTTGCCGGAGCACATAGCAGAGATAAATTATGCGACAAAAGAAATGAGGTTCTACCATAGAGAAATGGAGAAAAGAAGCATGTAATGACAAAATGACGGTAGATAGGATACAAGGTTTTTGCAACTTCTACCGATTAGCGGTTTGAGAAGATGATGCCGAAGAGGAAAATTTAGTAGATCATAACCGTAGTGGTATACCTCCATATAGTGAGGAAGAAGCAAATGAGCTTACATGGGAAAGAATCAACAGAAAAATAACTGAGATTTTTGGTAAAGGAAGTGTAACTTCGGGACAGTTATTATCATTAATTGAAAGATTCAGGAAAGTTTTTAGAAAAGAGCCGAAATAATAAAATGCCCACCATATTGTACAAAAATAAAGCCTGATAAACTATATTTTAAGCCACCTTATATTGTTCCACAGGTAGGAAAGAAACAATAGGAAAAGAATTGTACAAAGTGCTGAATACAGCGGTAACAGAGAGTGTTTCGAAGTCAGTACCATAGCTCTCTGGTTATTGTGGCAAAGAAAAACGGAAATGTGAGGCTTGTGTTGGATGTACGGCAAGCCAACAAAGTATCTGAACCAATGAGATCGACTGGTAAACATAGACGAGGTACTTCAAAAAGTGAAGGTAGCAAAGAATTTTTACAGGTCTTCATTTAACATATGGAGATCACTGAGTTCTGCATGACCTGGAATCAAGGCCATATACAACATTATTATATAAAGGGAGATGTTATCAATACAAAGCGCTACCTTTTGGATTGAACGTACCGGTATCAGCTTTTATCAGGACACTAGACCGAGTGCTAAGGGAAGAATTGTTGAATAAAATACGTCGATGATATACTGATAGTCAATGACAAATAGGAGGAGCACATGGAGGTATTAGGAGAAATATTAGAAAAGTGTGTGCCTGCTGGTGGAAGACCTTATTTTCAAAAATATATTTGGAAGATAGCAGATAACTTTCCTAGGACAAATCACACGGCCAGAAGGGGTAAGACCCAACCCAGAAAATCTGGCAGGCATAAGAGATTTTCCAATACCAAGAAATAGGAAGCAATTAAAAACTTTTTTCGATCTCTTCGGATTCTGTCGTCGGTTTGTTGACGGTGAATTTTAAATAAAGAGGCACTGTACAGACTAACGGAGAAACATAATGTGTGGTCTTGGACGGCAGAATGTACGAGACATTTTGAGCAAATAAAACAAAAGTTCTGTAACTCTCCAATAATGGCTCATCCAGGTATGATGAAAGCACTGTATCTCGTTTGTGATGCGTCGGATTACAGCCTTGGGGTCCATTTATATAAAAAGGAAGAAGAAGATGGGAAGGACTTGACAAAAACAAATGGCTTCGGTAGTCGGATATTAAATACCCGTGAGCAAAAGTACTCCCTAACTGAGAAGGAAGCATTGGCAGTAGTTTTCAGATAGGCGAAGTTTAGCTACTGGCTGATGGGGCAAAAATCACTTTTTGTAACAAATCTTGAAGCATCGTCTTTTATGTTAAAACTTTGGCACAGCACATTGATACCTGCTCTGCAAGAATTTTATTTTGGTATTCATTACGTGCCAGGCACGCAACAAATAGTGTTGCATCCACTGTAATGTTTGCATTTAGGACTAGAGAACGAAGCAGCACAGTCTCATCTGAGGGAAAACAGTATTTGGCTTATAGAATGGGTCACACATGAAGGAGTGCTACAGAGTATGATAAGCAACATCAGGAGACATCAAAATAAAGGTGATTAACTATGCTATTCAAGAGAAAATATAACTGCACTGGAGAAGATATAATCAAAACATATTGCCATGTTTACGATGGCGTATTGTACCACAGGAACAATGAAAACGAACGAATCGGGGTGGTTGTTACATAATTAAAAGACCACGGTACGGCAAAAAATCAGCAGTGATAAACATATATAAGCTCGCGATAGATGCGTTACTGCAATTCTGAGTGCGGTCAGAACATGTAGGGAGGTAATACTTCAATTTAAAGTGAAATAACTCCCGCCGTAGGTTCGAGTCCTCCCTCGGGCATGGGTGTGTGTGTTGTTCTTAGCATAAATTAGTTTAACTTAGTTTAAGTAGTGTGTAAGTCTAGGAACCGATGACCTATGCAGTTTGGTCCCTTACGAATTCTTACACATTTGAACATTTAAAGTGAAATAAATTAACTGTGTTGTTCAGATGTGTTCACAAATTGCAATCTCCTCACTATTATTAGAAAATTTGGAAGGGTATGACTTATAGAACATTGTGAGGGAAAAAAGGGCATACGTCATAGGCTCACCGTCAGATATTTAGTTATCGGCGCTAGTACCTTGGTGGTAACTTCGCCCTCCAAAACTGCTTACTTATGGATGTCCGATTCCTAATTTTCGAACCAGCTAGACTGTAGTAAGTAATAATCACGTAGAAATCAATAAACAGTACGGAGTGGTGGCCTATGAGGTAACTCAGAAAAAAGGGAGTGACGGTTTTATATCGAGTAGAGGTACACGACAGTGAAGCCAAGACTGATATAGAAGGTCGAATTGGAATTCGGTAAGTGGGAAACTGCTCAATGCTTACGTTACAGTGTTTGGGCGAAATAATGAAACACCTCCCTCTCAATGACTGTAAGAGAGTTCGAATGTGGCTGCTTTGGAGTTCCGTCCCTTCGATAAAACTTAATTCTGCGATAATTTTTCTGTACAAAATGAAATAAGTTAGAAATGACGATATGATGCATTGCTGGTATTTGTCTAGGAACTCAGCCTGTGTTGAACACGCTGTGGAAGATGTACATCCAAGATGTACTTTAAAACTGTATTATTTCTGCGGTTCTTGGAGAGCATGCCGGTGACTGACGATTTATACTTCATCGGTCAGAATCCGATGAACTGTGACAGCCGTGGGTGAATACCATAGATCCTGATCTACATCTACATCTACATTGGTACTCCGCAAGCCACCCAACGGTGTGTGGCGGAGGGCACTTTACGTGCCACTGTCATTACCTCCCTTTCCTGTTCCAGTCGCGTATGGTTCGCGGGAAGAACGACTGCCTGAAAGCCTCTGTGCGCGCTCTAATCTCTCTAATTTTACATTCGTGATCTCCTCGGGAGGTATAAGTAGGGGGAAGCAATATATTCGATACCTCATCCAGAAACGCACCCTCTCGAAACCTGGCGAGCAAGCTACACCGCGATGCAGAGCGCCTCTCTTGCAGAGTCTGCCACTTGAGTTTATTAAACATCTCCGTAACGCTATCACGGTTACCAAATAACCCTGTGACGAAACGCGCCGCTCTTCTTTGGATCTTCTCTATCTCCTCCGTCAGACCGATCTGGTACGGATCCCACACTGATGAGCAATACTCAAGTATAGGTCGAACGAGTGTCTTGTAAGCCACCTCCTTTGTTGATGGACTACATTTTCTAAGCACTCTCCCAATGAATCTCAACCTGGTACCCGCCTTACCAACAATTAATTTTATATGATCATTCCACTTCAAATCGTTCCGCACGCATACTCCCAGATATTTTACAGAAGTAACTGCTACCAGTGTTTGTTCCGCTATCATATCCGTGGAATGTTCAATGAAACTGACACAATATTTATTCTGCTGATCCAAGAAGCTACAAAGAAAGTGCAGTTAAATAATATCATCGATCTCTGTGGATATCGGAATATAGAACTAGAACTAAGGGATTGGCATACCAATTATCCGGATGATTATAAACTCCTGGTGAGATGTTTTCATTCTTCAAGTTGTTTGTGAGTTATCCTGTTCGGTAAAAAGAGCTACGTAAATTTCATTGTCTTGTCGTATTAAGTTGGGGCATGCTATTTAAACTGGCAAATACTGGGTTATGTGAGCCCATCTCAGATCAAGGCTCCTCGCAGACGGTAGCATTTAAAACGCACACACCAACATGTACATTTGACT
Organism: Schistocerca americana; assembly: GCF_021461395.2. Lineage (NCBI taxonomy): Eukaryota > Metazoa > Arthropoda > Insecta > Orthoptera > Acrididae > Schistocerca > Schistocerca americana. Next base: position 337,618,775 of record NC_060130.1, read on the forward strand.
GCATCTCAATGGGAGTCTGAATTTACATTACAAATTGACAAGAGACGTATTATGACTTGACCAGAATCTGGAGTCCATCATTATCTATCACAATTCAAATCATTTCGAACATCCCCATCGCCTGTCACGTTGTCTGTCGCTGTTAAAGCGTGTGGAAATGATATACTTAATAATTACGAGACTCGGAGCAGTGGGCGATGCTACAAAGGTAACCCTAGGATCGTCTCCTAGGCGAATTTCAATTGAATGTATTAAAAGCCATGTTCTACTGGCTTATCACAACAGAGCCGTATTTCCCGCATTACGCGAGCGATCGTCTTAACAACTTCGGCTATCCGAGCACACCTCCCGGACCGACAGAAACCACCTAATGTCACCACGTGTTCACGTCCTGTAGTCTCACAGTTTCTGCGATTCCTGCATTGGGGGCGACTTACTTATTACTGTCACGGCCTGTCTAGACATGTAACACTATTTTGCAGCGTGTGTGTTTTACGGTGTGCTGTGCAGTGTTCTTCAGATACGCATGGATGTCTAAAGAAATAGACGCTGCTAGGATCTACGACTGTATGAAATACAAGAGATGTATTCACAATTGAGAATACGATTATACTTCAGCTGCAAAATTTATTGGCGATAAATGACAATTTTTGCTGGCTGGGACTCGAACCCGAACTTCCCGCTTTACGCGAGGAGTCACTTTAATACGATGAGACTTCAGCTGCAAAATTTATTGGTGATAAAAGGCAATTTTTGCGGGACTGAGACTCAAGCCCGAATTTCCCGCTTTACGCTCGTACTCACCTTAACAACTTTGCCTCCCACATGCTGCACACGCACAGTTGCTGTGATTTTCGCGCCAGGAAGGACTTATTTTTCGCGGACTGTAATATTATTGGGCAGTGTCTGTGTTTTACGGTGTAATGTGCATGTATGTCTGAAAGACTCTGTGTAGCGCACCGTGAAACTCAGAAGCTCCAAATTCAAAATAGTAGTCTAGCTATTTCAAAAATGGTTCAAATGGCTCTGAGCACTATGGGACTCAACTGCTGAGGTCATTAGTCCCCTAGAACTTAGAACTAGTTAAACCTAACTAACCTAAGGACATCACAAACATCCATGCCCGAGGCAGGATTCGAACCTGCGACCGTAGCGGTCTTGCGGTTCCAGACTGCAGCGCCTTTAACCGCACGGCCACTTCGGCCGGCTCTAGCTATTTCCCTAAACTGTATACGCCAGATATTGAGTTCCTTTGAAAGGCATTGCTGATTTTCTTTCCCAGTCATATTTTGCACTTATTTCCTAATGAACTCCACTTTGGCAATTCATTAGAAATGAATCTTGCTTCTTTCGTAGACAGTACATTTAACAGCAGTTATAATTGATTTATGTATTCTGTTCATGCTGTGGATTATCAAACGTTGTACTGGTATTACCTGTGTAGCGTCATACTCATACATCGACTGGTATAGATGTCAATCATGTTTTAGCACCTAAGTTAAGTTCTTTATTGAAAACTGCGTTTTCGTATTTTATGCACAAAAGGTGATACGTGTGGAACTGTGAATACGTTCTACTGCACTAAATGCATTTCTGGGTCATTATTTACGGGATATACTTTTATTTCTAAAAGACCGCCATTATATTATGGCATGGAACATTTTCACTATAGTTTTTATCTCAAAATAATTCAAACGTTACATTAAGTAGCTTATCATTGCAATGAAATTTAGGCTTAAACCAATATTACTGTATATATTTTTATGCAAAACTAAAGTGTTTGTGTCCAAACGCTCATATGTCGGGAAAATGATTTTCACAAACTTTGGTTTTAATTACTAAGATGTGATGGACTAACCATACTTACATTCCTTCCATTGTGACCAACATCGCTTATGGAAGTGAAGGGAACACTACACATGTCTCCTGATACCTGGCTGTTACTCGTCCCTGTTACCGGATGTCTTGCCTCCAGATTCTGCCCTTGAGCACAGGAGCTACAAAAGAAATAGTATCTTATCACCTACGGAATGGATCAGCAGTCTACATCTAAACATTACACCGCGCTCTTCTGCAGCGACAACATACTGGTCAATGAAATACACACTTGTGGCAAGGAGCGTTATGAAACATATAGGACATGTCACAGGAATACGAAATATCATGGATGAAGTAGCATACGACTTGATATCATGAGCAACAGGCAGTTGGATCTATATCCACATCTACTCGGCATGCCTCGACACACTGGCGGTGGGGGAAGAGTCTTTCCACCGCTGCTAGCCATTCACTGTCCTGATCCAGCGTTTCACTTGCAAATGAAGTGAGGAAAAAGCACGGCTACCTGTTACACTCTAGGACGAGCCCTACCTCCCATTATTTTGTCACTACGACCTTTAAGGATAATGAATATTGTAGACTGTAGAATCGTCTATAAACAGTCGGAAAAAATGGTTCGCTGAAATTCCACAATAGCATTTCGTGAAAGTGTCGTCATATTGTCTCCAAGAGTTTGCATTTCAAAAAATGGTTCAAATGGCTCTAAGCACTATGGGACTTAACATCTGAGGTCATCAGTCCCCTAGACTTAGAACTACTGTAGCCTAACTAACCTAAGGACATCACACACATCCATGCCCGAAGCAGGATTCGATCCTGCGACGCAGCAGCAGCTCGGTTCAGGACTGAACCGCCTAGAACCGCTCGGCCACATCGGCCGGCTATTTGCATTTCACGGAGCATTTCTGTAACACTATCGGTAAGATCGGACCGAGCTGTAACAAATTTAGAAGCTGGCCTCAGGATTGCTTCGACGTCTTCCTTTACTATGATCTGGTGAAGGCGGCAAGAGCTCAAGACGCACTCAAGAATGCGTCGCACAGACGCTCTGTAGCGAATTGCCTTTTCTAAGGGCGCTACATCATTCCACTACTCTAAGAAAGAAAAAAAGTAACAGTTGGCCGTTCACTTTCCCTACAGCTGACCTCACGATGCACTCCTATTCACTTCCTCTGGCATCTTTATAACTGTATATTTAATCGACGTGACTGAGTCGAGCATCATCTGTATTCGAACATTGCAGCAATGTTTCTTCTACCCACCCACCTTAACTTACATGTGTATAGATTTTAAGCATCTGAAATTCATAGCCCGTGAACCATACCCAAAAGAGACCTCAGGAAATACTTTCAGAATGCAGCCCACCTTACCCAAAAGATAGGTCTTAGAGACATAGAATCAGATAGTCGCGCTCAGACTCAATTGACTAAATTCTAAATATTTGTTACGTTCCGTCCCGTACTCTCATGTAGAGTGTATCTTTTATTATAGGCAGCACTGGTAATATTTCGAATGGTCCAACAATATACCATGATTCTATGTATTTCAGAGATATAAAGATAATCAATACTTACGACTGCATCTGCGTCAGTCCATTGTCGATCATCAACTGTGACAGAGGAGTATTGGTGTCTTGTAATTGATGTGAAGGCACCAGAGATGGGGCTGCCAACTGTGGCGCTCGAGATGATGTCAGTGAAAGAGGGGTCAGTGGTGCGTGAGGCAATGAGGGGCCAAGTTTCAGCTCCATTCCCGACTCCAGGCCTGTAGCCACTGCCACAACCTGCAACATGAGCACACACTAAAATAAGAACATCTGCACATCTAATTTCTTGTGCAGATTAGTATCTCGCCGCTGTCTGGGACGTCTCCAGGCACGTCTTCACTGGTCATCTGGACTCATTTCGAAGCGGGACTGATCACTGAAGACAATTCTACTCCAGTCAATGAGATCTCAAGCAGAAACGTGTCTGGAGACGCCCATGACAGTGAGTAACTATCGCCCACCATACAGCACGACAGCCTGGAGTGATGGTTTGGGGTGCCGTTTTATTTCATAATATGATCCGTTTGGTTGTCATACGCGGCAGTCTTGCAGCACAAGGGTATGTCAACAATGTCATACGGTGAGTTTTGTTGTCTTTCATGGCAAGCCATCCTGCGCTTAAATTTCAGCAAGGTAGTCGCCAATTACACACTGCGAGTGTTTCCACTGCTTGTCTTAGAGCTTGCCAAATCCTATTCCAGGCAGCAAGGTCGCCGGATCTCTCCCCAACTGAGAACATTTGGAGTACTAGTGGCAGGGACCTCCAACCAGGTCGGACAATTGACAAATTAACGCGCCAGTTGGACATAATTTGGCACGATATCCGTTAGGAGGACATCCAACAACTATATTAATCAATCAATGCCAAGCTGAATAACTGCTTGCATAAGGGCCAGGGATCGACCAAGGTGTTATTTACTTGCTCAATTTGTGAAGCTCTTTCTCGACTAAATTATTTGTTGGTCTGTACACATATATCGCGTCACATATTCCAATTTCGGTCCCATCAGGATTATTACTTCATGGTGCATCATTTTTTTTTAACTTAGGGCGTACATATACCAGGGTGTATTATTCTGGACCTAAAAACAAATTGTGTATGTGCCTGATGTGGAGTAATAATGGTATTAACCATCTAGACGAGGTGTCAAAGAATATTATTTGCCATATGCTGCAAATAAAGCTTAAGCAGAACGTCACGTCGCTTACTGAATTTTATTCGACAAAGCTGAACAACTACGTGGAAGAAGGTATATAGGCATCGGTCAACATATAGTGTATTTGCAGTTGTTAAAGCAAAGACATAAAAACTTAGATTGTGTGCTGGAATAACTTTTAAAAGGGTTATGAACGTTGCTCGTCAGTCGTTTAAGAAAGTGTAAAACCCTTTGGGATGTTTGAAGGGTTCTCGGGTGTCCAGCCGGATACGACCGTCGAATGCCCACGATATTTCGGCGAATAACCGTTCCACCATTATCAGGTGGTGCTGATGGAATGGTCTGTCCTCTCTTTATGGGGCAAGTGAAGGCAGCGGTAAGTGATGGGGCGGGAGGGAGGCGCAGTATCTCTTCAGCTGTCTTGGTAGAACGTTATCATGTCCGCTTCCATCGTTGCTCCTTGATGGTTCCCAGACCTTACTGGAGTAGGTAACCAGTGTCCCTGTTGACGAAGTTGTTTGTTAGGCGAATTCCTATGGCATCTTTGAAGATGCAGTCCCACTAGTTATATCTGGAGGCCAGTACTTTTGTCACTTCATAATTCCCTCTGTGTTCAGTTTCTATGCTTTTTTATGCTGGGGCAGATTGGCTTGGTTGGCCTAGGCTGGTGTAGCGTTGGTTTTCTTTACATCGATCTTCCACCGTATGAACTGTTTGGCCGATATAGAATTTGCCACGGCCGCACAGAATTTTGTATACGCCCGCTTTCTTGAGACCGGAATCGTCTTCTAACGTTTCCAGTATGGCGCGCGTCTTAGCCGGTGGTCGGTAATGTGTCGTTCTTGTGTTGGCTCAATAGTTTCCCTATTTTGGACGAAACGTTGCCTGTAAAACGTAGAAGCTCCAGGACTTTTTTCTCTTCTTTAGTTTGTTCTTCATCTTCGTCCCTACTGCGCTTCTGTTGTCGGAAGGCCCTTTGCATTTGGCGATTGACGTATCCATCGTCTCGGAACTCAGTCTCCAGGTATTTAAGTTTCATTGATTGGGCCGGCCGAAGTGGCCGTGCGGTTAAAGGCGCTGCAGTCTGGAACCGCAAGACCGCTACGGTCGCAGGTTCGAATCCTGCCTCGGGCATGGATGTTTGTGATGTCCTTAGGTTAGTTAGGTTTAACTAGTTCTAAGTTCTAGGGGACTAATGACCTCAGCAGTTGAGTCCCATAGTGCTCAGAGCCATTTGAACCATTTTTCATTGATTGGTTTTGTGGGTCCGAGATCGTATGTGCTCTGCGTACCAAGGTGTTAAGAACTCCGTTTAGCTGATCCGGATGGTGGTAGCAGCAAGCATGTAGGTGCAGGTCAGTGCATGCGGACTTGCGGTACACACCATGACCTAGCGAGCCATCTGACCTGAGCTGCCACAGGACATCAAGGAAGGTCCATCTTTCTCGATTTCTATAATGATCTGTGTGTTATTATGGATGGAATGTAGATGTGGTAGAATTATTTGTAGTTGGTCCTTTCATGTGGCCAGTTTACAAATGTGTCGTCCACATAGCGGAAGTAACATACAAGTTTCAGTTCGGCGGTTTCCAGGGCTACTTCTTCGAAACTCTCCATGAATAGGTTGGCTGCCAGTGGAGAGAGAGAGGGGGCTCCCCATGGCCAATCCGTCGGTCTGCTCTTAGTACTAGAAGTATAAGACAAAGTAGATCGATGTTAACACATGTCTGAAAAGTTGTGTCAGTTCTGCCTCGAATTTCTGACTGAATAAGTTGATGGAATCTTCCAGGGGGACTCGTATAACTGGTGACACGACATCGTAGCTGACAATGATGTCGGATTATTGCAAAGTTAGCTCCTTAGGCGGCTAATGAAGACCGTAATCTGGCCACATGGAAAGGACTAACTGTAAATACTTTTACAACATCTAAATTCCAAGCATAATAACATACCGTTCACTATGGAAATCGAGTAAGATTGACAACTACCCTTCCTTGATTTCCTGGTGCAGCACGGGTCACATGGCTCGCTGGGTCACAGTGTCCACCGCAAGTCCGCACACACTGAAGAAAATGGTTCAAATGGCTCTGAGCACTATGGGACTTAACATCTGTGGTCATCAGTCCCCTAGAACTCAGAACTACTTAAACCTAACTAACCTAAGGACATGACACACATCCATGCCCGAGGCAGGATTCGAACGCACACACTGACTTGCACCTACATGCATCCAGCTGTCACCATGCGGTTCACCTAAATGGAGTGCTTAAATCTTGGTACACAGATGACTTACGATCTAGGAACCACTGACCCTATCAACGGAGCTTCAACACCTGGACTTTGTTCCGCGACAATGTATACGGCAATCACCAAATCCTAAGGGCCTTGGTACAACAGAAGCTCAGTAGGAGCCAAGATGTAGAACAAACGGAAAAAGAGTAAAGAGGCCTGGTGTTTCTGCCTTTTACAGGGAACGTGTCATCCAAAATAGGAAGACTATTGAGGCAACGCAAGATCGACACTGTCTTTCGATCACCGGCTAAGACGCGCGCCTTACTAGAAATGGTTAAGGACGATGTCGGCCTCAATAAAGCGGGCGCTTACAAAATTCCGTGCGGCTGTGGCAAATCCTTTGTCGACTATACAGTTCATGCGGTGTAAGATCGATGTAAAGAACACCAACGCAACACCCGCCAAGGCCAACCAAGGAAATTTGTCCTATCAGAACATTGCATAAGCACTAGACACACAGTGAATTATGACGAGACAAAAGTACTGGCCTCCATAAAGAACTACTGGGACTGCATCTTTATAAGAGGCCTTAGAAATTCGCCCAAGAGGTAACTTCGTCAACAGGGGCACTGGTTACCAACTCAGTAGCGCCTGGGAACGAATACGAAGCTCTATCAAGGAGCAAAGCTGCAAGCGGACACGAGGGCATTTCACTAAGGCCATCAAAGAGATACTGCGCCCCCTCCCCCGCCCCCACTCATAACCTGCCGCAGCCACCACTCCCCCTACACGTGAACACTCCTCACGCAGTCGGCGCACGGAATCGCACGTGGACCCGCGAGAGATAAATACTAGCGACAGAGAGCGGACAGATCATTGCATCAGCACCATTTTATGATGGCGGAGCGGTTATTTGCCAATATATCGTGAGTATTCCACGATCATACCCGGTTGGACACCCGAGAACCCTTCAAATAGCGTATACGCCGGGAATGCCTCAGATTACGTGTACCCTTTGCAAAGTTCAAACATTGCATTCAGTCAACGTTTCAGTGGCCGAAAGTGTTCTGAAGCAGAAAGGAGTGAGAAGTAGAAGCAGAAATGTTAAAACACCCATGAGTCTACTAAAGCTAAGGCACTGAATGGAATTATTCCATTTTTAATTCAAGCCTTGGTTGTGTTATCAAGCATCGGTTCTGTGGCCCGAGGCACTGCAGCTATAGAGCAGACAGTGAAGAATGCACAGAGTGCGGAACAGCAACGTCAGGGTGTGCAAAGACATAACACACTTACGGAGTCCATTGTGGGCTTGGATTGTGGAAAAAATTGTTCATAGCCATACTTCCCGCCAGATGACTTATTAATTCAGATCTGCTTAAATTCATAAAAAAAATCCGCATCTGGGGGTTCCATGGAGTTTTTATGAGGAAGTCAGTACCGAAGATGATGTGGAAAAGTGGAGACTGTGACACTGTGTGCTACGGTCGCAGGTTCGAATCCTGCCTCGGGCATGGATGTGTGTTATGTCCTTGGGTTAGTTGGGTTTAAGTAGTTCTAAGTTCTAGGGGACTGATGACCACAGATGTTAAGTCCCATAGTGCTCAGAGCCATTAGCCATTCTGAACATCACTAAGGTGAACAAGCTTCACCTAGCAGGTGGCGAAGTTTTAGAAATACAATCCGGTTCATATGCATTTATGAAACGATTTGCAAATGGATTTGAGCTATGTGCAAACGTTATCATGATTAAAACGTATATAAAAATGTTGGAGTAGACAATAGACTTTACTCAGAAAGGTTCAATAGGTCCAGTGCTGGGTTTCTCAACGAGCCAAGGTTTACAGAAGATATGCGCTAAATTTAACGAGTCAGCAGAACTTATGAATATATTTCTGGTAAGCACGAACTATGTCGAGTGTAGATTTCGAGGAAATAATACTTGAACGACCGGCTAAAACAAACTATCTATGGATTCTACCATACAGTAGGTTGAGAAAACATTGCTGTAACAGTTACACTCAACCTGATATATCCTCAAGTGACTGTCTAGACATTAGACCATCTCGGGCTTAATATTCTGTATCAGGACGGAAGCTTAGTTGATTTTTTTGCGGTGAGGAGATAGTTACCTCTCTCCATCTGCAGCGATATATATGTTAAGTAGAAATCTGACTCTCACAATCGTCGGTACATTACTTTGCAATGGAAGCACAGTGCGATAGCATCAGAAAATTTTAAGTTTCTCAAACATTGCTATGGCATCACTAGATACAATAGCTCTAGTTCAATATGATGAACGAGTCATCCATCAGGTATATATTTACCATAAACAGTTTGCTTCAGCGACGTTCTTAACCATGACAAATTAGGAATGATGATTCAACAACAGGATACGTTGATAATTTATAGCAACAGTTTCCATTATCTAGAATTGCTCTTTTTACGAAAAAATGGAGTACTTACATTAGCTTTGTGACTCATGCTTAATGCGATCACCTTTCCGTTTCAAGCAATAAGATATGAATGGATTGGCATTAGAATTTACCACACTCGTTACGTGGATATCACATGGAACCTTCAGACATAAGTTTCTGCAACAATTTCTAATGTCAGATGCCTGCAGAGTGCAGGACAGGTTATAGACGAATCGGTAAGTGAATATGACTACTTTATTTTATGATTACCACTCAAGATGCTTTTGGGATTCCTTGAACGGATCGGTACGTGAATATGACTTCTTTATGTTATGATTACCACTCAAGATGCTTTTGGGATTCCTTGAACATATGAGGCAAGTCATGATGCACTCGAAATAAGAACTGATTTTGTATATAATTGAGTGATATCCATTCTGTCGGACATGTCCGACATTTCTGTAAGAGCGCAATGGCTACTTGTTTCAGTATTTATACGCTAGCATTGTCAAAACTCCTATGGAGATCAATAATTTTCGAGAAGGAGATTAATGGACAAAGGACGCTGCATTGTAGTATGCAGTAAGTTGAGAATTGGGTTCAGACTGAGAGCACGTCCAGGTGGCTAAGACAGTTAAGGCAACTCCTTTAGAGAGGTGGACCATCCAGTTCCAAATCCTGGTCTGGCAAAAGTTTTCTGCTTTTGCCATTGCATTATTACAATGTCTCGTGCTGGTAGAAGTCATGAAGTTCCACCCATCTTTTCCCTTTTCTTTTTCCATTTTTTATTTCATGTGAATGTAAACACCAGATGCACGACAACATGTGGTTTCTACTCTCTCAAACATGCCCGACAAAACAGATACCACTTATAGATATATATACTCCGGGAAATTGAAATAAGAACACCGTGAATTCATTGTCCCAGGAAGGGGAAACTTTATTGACACATTCCTGGGGTCAGATACATCACATGATCACACTGACAGAACCACAGGCACATAGACACAGGCAACAGAGCGTGCACAATGTCGGCACTAGTACAGTGTATATCCACCTTTCGCAGCAATGCAGGCTGCTATTCTCCCATGGAGACGATCGTAGAGATGCTGGATGTAGTCCTGTGGAACGGCTTGCCATGCCATTTCCACCTGGCGCCTCAGTTGGACCAGCGTTCGTGCTGGACGTGCAGTCTGCGTGAGACTACGCTTCATCCAGTCCCAAACATGCTCAATGGGGGACAGATCCGGAGATCTTGCTGGCCAGGGTAGTTGACTTACACCTTCTAGAGCACGTTGGGTGGCACGGGATACATGCGGACGTGCATTGTCCTGTTGGAACAGCAAGTTCCCTTGCCGGTCTAGGAATGGTAGAACGATGGGTTCGATGACGGTTTGGATGTACCGTGCACTATTCAGTGTCCCCTCGACGATCACCAGTGGTGTACGGCCAGTGTAGGAGATCGCTCCCCACACCATGATGCCGGGTGTTGGCCCTGTGTGCCTCGGTCGTATGCAGTCCTGATTGTGGCGCTCACCTGCACGGCGCCAAACACGCATACGACCATCATTGGCACCAAGGCAGAAGCGACTCTCATCGCTGAAGACCACACGTCTCCATTCGTCCCTCCATTCACGCCTGTCGCGACACCACTGGAGGCGGGCTGCACGATGTTGGGGCGTGAGCGGAAGACGGCCTAACGGTGTGCGGGACCGTAGCCCAGCTTCATGGAGACGGTTGCGAATGCTCCTCGCCGATACCCCAGGAGCAACAGTGTCCCTAATTTGCTGGGAAGTGGCGGTGCGGTCCCCTACGGCACTGCGTAGGATCCTACGGTCTTGGCGTGCATCCGTGCGTCGCTGCGGTCCGGTCCCAGGTCGACGGGCACGTGCACCTTCCGCCGACCACTGGCGACAACATCGATGTACTGTGGAGACCTCACGCCCCACGTGTTGAGCAATTCGGCGGTACGTCCACCCGGCCTCCCGCATGCCCACTATACGCCCTCGCTCGAAGTCCGTCAACTGCACATACGGTTCACGTCCACGCTGTCGCGGCATGCTACCAGTGTTAAAGACTGCGATGGAGCTCCGTATGCCACGGCAAACTGGCTGACACTGACGGCGGCGGTGCACAAATGCTGCGCAGCTAGCGCCATTCGACGACCAACACCGCGGTTCCTGGTGTGTCCGCTGTGCCGTGCGTGTGATCATTGCTTGTACAGCCCTCTCGCAGTGTCCGGAGCAAGTATGGTGGGTCTGACACACCGGTGTCAATGTGTTCTTTTTTCCATTTCCAGGAATGTATATATAGGGTGAGTCACCTAACATTACCGCTGGATATATTTCGTAAACCACATCAAATACTGACGAATCGATTCCACAGACCGAACGTGAGGAAAGGGGCTAGTGTAATTGATTAATACATAAAAAAATGCACGGAAGTATGTTTTTTAACACAAACCTACGTTTTTTTAAATGGAACCCCGTTAGTTTTGTTAGCACATCTGAACATATAAACAAATACGTAATCAGTGCCGTTTGTTGCATTGTAAAATGTTAATTACATCCGGAGATATTGTAAGCTAAAGTTGACGCTTGAGTACCACTCCTCCGCTGTTCGATCGTGTGTATCGGAGAGCACCGAATTACGTAGGGATCCAAAGGGAACGGTGATGGACCTTGGGTACAGAAGAGACTGGAACAGCACATTACGTCCACGTGCTAACACCTTTTTATTGGTCTTTTTCACTGACGCACATGTACATTACCATGAGGGGTGAGGTACACGTACACACGTGGTTTCCGTTTTCAATTACGGAGTGGAATAGAGTGTGTCCCGACATGTCAGGCCAATAGATGTTCAATGTGGTGGCTATCATTTGCTGCACACAATTGCAATCTCTGGCGTAATGAATGTCGTACACGCCGCAGTACATCCGGTGTAATGTCGCCGCAGGCTGCCACAATACGTTGTTTCATATCCTTTGGGGTTGTAAGCACATCACGGTACACATTTTCCTTTAACGTACCCCACAGAAAGAAGCCCAGAGGTGTAAGATCAGGAGAACGGGCTGGCCAATTTATGCGTCCTACACGTCCTATAAAACGCCCGTCGAACATCCTGTCAAGTTTCAGCCTAGTGTTAATTGCGGAATGTGCATGTGCACCATCATGCTTATACCACATACGTCGACGCGTTTCCAGTGGGACATTTTCGAGCAACGTTGGCAGATCATTCTGTAGAAACGCGATGTATGTTGCAGCTGTTTGTTACAACACGCTCTTGAACGTCGGAGGTTTCAAGCGTCAACTTTAGGTTACAATATTTCCGGATGTAATTAACATTTTACAATGCAACAAACGGCACTGATTACGTATTTGTTTATATGTTCAGATGTGGTAACAAAACTAACGGGGTTCCATTTAAAAAACCGTAGGTTTGTGTTAAAAAACATGCTTCCGTGCATTTTTGTATGGTTTGTATCAAACAATTTCACTAGCCCCTCTCCTCACGTTCGGTCTGTGGAATCGGTTCGTCAGTATTTGTTGCAGTTTACGAAATACATCCAGCGGTAACGTTAGGTGACTCACCATGTATATATATATGGCTGGGATGATAAAGGCAACCGTTCTCTTTCTAGAGAAGTGGAGCATCAAGGTTAGAGTCCCGGTTCGGTACATATATTCATCTTTCGTCACTGCATTACCACACGACCCTGTATGGGTGAAGTCAAGAATTCCCACCCACCCTTTCCATTTCTTTCCCCATCCTCTATTCCACATAAATGTATGTATCAGCCACATCATCGTGGGTGGTGTCCATTCTGTTAGACACGGAAACCTTAAGACAGATTCGAGTGTATGCGAGAACTGCTAAATAAATAATGATAAGGTTATTTATACAGAAAATTCTTTCCATATGATAACTTACAGCTGAAAGGGAGTATTACAGTGTAAAGCCTATTACCCGACATACACCGACGAAATAAAATCACAACACCAAGAAGGCGTTGTGCGATATAAACCAGAGTAGGTAGATGTGTCTCTACGTCTGGAAGATGATGTCTGTTCCAATTTCATGACAGTCGCATAACAGTGGCGTTAGTAGCGCCACTATGAGGATGCAAATCGGGTTTGCTTTAAATACATGCTGTAACAATCGTGAGCGTTGGTTACCTTTGAGACTGGACGTAGTGAGTTGATGTTAGTCAGTACTACCTTTAAGTTGACAAAGACGCAATTATCAACTCTTCACGGGGTTTGAACGAGGCCGCGTAACAGGGCTATGAGAAGCTTGATGTTCCTTCTGTGATACTGCAGGCTGACTTGACAGCTACGTAGCCACTGTACAGGATTGTCGGCAGCAGTGGTCATCAGAGTGCATGGTCGCAAGAACACGGGGCTCCAGATGGCCACGTGGCACTACCAAGAGGGAAGATCATACTGTTCGGAGTATGGCTCTGGTGCATTGTACTGCATCTTCAGCAGTAATTTGAGCAGCAGTTGGCACCACTGTGACACAACGATCTGCTACAAATCGGTTACTCTAAGGACAGCTCCGACCCAGATGCCTTGTAACATGCATTCAACTGACCCCCAACCACCGTCATTTCCGACTACATTTCGTCAGGCGAGATTTCATTGGATGGAATGGTGGAGGTCTCCGATAAAAGCTGGTTCTGCCTCGGTGTCAGTGATGACCATGTGTTGGTTAGAAGGACGCAGGTTCAGGGCCTCCAAATCACCTGTCTGTGTTCTAGACACACTGGATTTGTGGTCTGGGGTGCGATTTCACATGAGAGCAAGAGCACTCTCAGGGTTATCCCACGCACCCTGATTGCAAATTTGTACGTCAGTCTGGTAATTCGACCTGTTGAATTGCCATTCATGAACAGCATTCCAGGAGATGTTTCCCAACAGGACAACGCTCGCTATGTACCGCTGTTGTAGCTGTGCATACTCTACAGGGTGTCGAGATGTTGCCTTGTCCTGTTAGATCATCAGATCTGTCTCCAGTCGAGCCCATATGGAACATCATAGGACGTCAACTCCAGCATCATTCACCCCAGGCCTTGACACTTTTTGTCCTTTGCCCACAGGAATGGCCATTAATAATCGACGGACGAATTTGTATGTAAGTGTAGCAATTCATTCGTTCTCTACAATAAGTCACACTTGCATTAACTGATAACTGAATGTCTGTCTTCTTGTTTCTAGATAGTATAAAAAACAATGAAGCCATGGGGAGAGTATGGGTTGAGCTGTTTCAGCCTATGACCCCATTATCATCCATTGGCTCACAGGGATGAATCTGCCCCGTAATAGATGAGCAGATGCATGAGTAATGCTTCTTCTGCAATAACTTTGAATGTCAAATTTATGTGGAATGTTGATGACAAGTTTCTTTGTTTCTGTGTGTGCTCGACAATAATGATGAAGATGATCTGAAGATGGTAACAAGAGGAGGCCTACAAACAGACGAAAATGATATGACAGCCACATACGACACAGTTCAATCTATGAGTTAGTACCATAGATTATCATTGACATACGATTATTTTTTTCTTTCCTGACATCGTTACACGTGTAAGATACTTATCACTGTCTTTTTTTCCTTGCAGAATATCTGAGGATGCCGTCTGGAGGTGGACTTCAGCCAGCAACTAAAATACCATCTCCTAATTGTTATTGATATGCCCGTTGCTGGCGCCACCATCATGTGTGGGGTCTTCGTAGATACACTCCCATGTATAGGGCTATCTGTTGCACTGCCTCTGAGTGCGCGACCATCTACGGCACCATTACCATTTATGGGACAATAGTTTCTATAGTTCCCGCATGCTGGGTCGTCATGGATGGACTTGTTCCATGAGGGAGCGTCTATGGCGCCGTTACCACCTCCAGGATCTTCATTGGATGAATTCCCTACGCGCAGGGTCCTCTTATGGCGATGTCTGCAGGGTCCCAATTGCAACACTCTCCGTCTCCTCACCCAGGATCATCTAACTATAGTTATCAGCAGTCTAGCAGCAGCAACTAATTCACCCATCCTATGGGATTAGGACTGGACCAGGTCATTAGTATGCCAGTATCACACTACTCTGTGATTAGAGGCCCATTTAGGGAGTAGATCTCGAATGCCCACATACATAATTCTCCTGCAAGGTTTATAGACCCTAACCTTTCCTTAATGTGCGTATACCATTTCTGGGAGTGAAGCTTACTAGAATCTTAAGAGATCTTTGTTATCCCAGTATTACATGTAGAGCAGTACTTCGCTGTTAACTAATGTACACCCAAACATGAAGGTGGTGTGGAGCAGAAAGTTACCATCTATATTTGGGGTAGGGGGGATTGGTGTGACAATGTAGGGTGACTCAGTTATAAAGTGGGTTTATGATTTCATCTTGAGTTCCATACCAGGCCATTTTTCTGAAATGCGGTTAAGACAGAGTAGTAATATACTCAGCAGTATATGTTATTTGGATGTCCACACCAACTTCTTTGACTAGGGATCAAGCTATATCCAACTTCTGAAGGATATAGTTGCTAAAAACGCGTGTATCATTGTTCAGAACCTTAAAGACGAATTCTGCTTTGTCTGGTCAATACCGGCTTGTGAAAAGAATTGAATTCTACGACCTAAACATGCTTCCACATAAGGGAAGGACGATATTCGTGCGCTATTTGGCCTGAAGGGCATCTTATTTCCTGTGACGCTGCAGGCTGTGCCTCAGTTTGAAAGGCAGAAAACACTATATTCATTTCATGTTTATATACCACGCAAAAGAGGAAGCCAGAAGTATGTACTGTGGGAAGAGAAACAAGAGAATCGTAAAACTCTTGGACTCCCGTGCCTTTCCAAAGTATGTGGTCATCGTGAGAAACATGCAGATTTGCTGTTATTCTCTAAGGGCCACAAACAGCACTATATATGGGTCAAGGACGTGTCCACTTAACACATGACAGAATAAACACAATGATGTACAGTATTATTGCTCCAGATGCTTCAACAATTTTACTATGAGTAAGGGTCAAGAGAAGCATCTTATTGATTGCTCCGCCCAAGAACAAGTATCTGTAAAAATGCCAGTTGAGGAAGACAAGTTTATGAAGTTTAAGAATTTCCACCACCAGGAGCGTTCTCCCCCTGCAGTACATCCTGAATTGGAATGCCTCCCATACAACCCACACAGAGTGGCATGTACCATATGCAGCTGTTTATCAAGTTGTGTGCTCCTATGATTCAATTAAAAATCGTTTCAGAGAATTTGTCGGGGATAATTCTGTGAGACTGTTGCACGGTGAGCTTGAGCAAATCGTTTCGTGTGTTGATCACATTTACAGCACTGACATTCTCGTGTCCAACTCACATGAGAATGATGCCTTATACCGAGCGAGGTGGCGCAGTGGTTAGACACTGGACTCGCATTCGGGAGGACGACGGTTCAATCCTGCGTCCGGCCATCCTGATTTAGGTTTTCCGTGATTTCTCTAAATCACTCCAGGCAAATGCCGGGATGGTTCCTTTGAAAGGGCACGGCCGACTTCCTTCGCCATCCTTCCCTAATCCGATGAGACCGATGACGTCGCTGTCTGGTCTCCTTCCCCAAAACAACCCAACCCCAACCCAATGATGCTTTATACAAGAAAGCCTGCAAATGCCGCGTTTGTGGGCTGCCATTAGACAGAAAAGCATAAACTCCATGTCCAGACCACTGTCGTGTAAGAAGGAAGTTCCGTGGTGCAGCACACAATGCATGCAACGTAAACAGTCAAGTTTCCTGACACAATTCGATGGTTTCGCAATACAACGCTAATAGGAACGGTAAGACTAGTATCGTAGAATCAAAAAATGGTTGAAATGGCTCTGAGCACTATGGGACTCAACTGCTGAGGTCATTAGTCCCCTAGAACTTAGAACTAGTTAAACCTAACTAACCTAAGGACATCACACACATCCATGCCCGAGGCAGGATTCGAACCTGCGACCGTAGCGGTCTCGCGGGTCCAGACTGCAGCGCCAGAACTGCGCGGCCACTTCGGCCGGCTCGTAGAATCAAGCGAATGTGAATGATGTATTCCTTCTAAGAACAAGTCGATATGTTTCTCATTTAAGGAGAACTATGCAGTCCATAAAAAGTAAAATTTTAAACTTGTTATTGACGCCGAATTAAGACTATTAATTATATGTGTAACAGAGCACTGGCTCAGAGGAAATAAAGGTAAGTAAATCTATACAGAAAGTTATAAATTAATGTCACATTTTTGCAGGAAACTCTTCATTAGTGGAGGTAATTGCGTATTTGTAAACGAAAGCATAACATTCCCAATAGCAGCATTTCTCATAGACAAATATGCTGCAAAAAAGCACTGAGAATTCAATGGTGCAAATACTTGTCTACAAAACGTAACATATACAATAATATCTGTATATTAGGCACCATTTCGTGCTTTCAATAGATCTATACAAGAAATGGATAGCGCGCTGTTGCACTTCTGGAAAAGTAAAGCAGTTTTATGCGGGGACTTCAGTATTAACTCTTTATCTGACACAAGGTTGTAAAAGAGTTTCTCTCTAATATTACATGTGGTTTTCATAATACCGTTAAGTGTTTTATTAGATTAAGCAAAAATACTCAATCTGCCACTGATTTTGTGATTATAAATGTTGAATCCAACAAGTACAGGTGCCCAATAAAGGAAGTGAGTCTATCTGACCGCAGTTCACTGTCCTCAAACATAAATTCTGTGAAGGTAGAGACTCGCTACTGTTTCTCTTACAGAGACATCAACATCTCTAACGAATAGATTATAAGGAAAAAGTGGAAAATGGAAATTGGAGGCCATTGTACTTTTCTGATTATATAACTGATAAAATTTTATTGGATATTTACTTAAAAGCAAGCAGAGGCAGGAACACATGCTAAGAAATGAAAAAAGAAACAGGAAAAATCTCCTGACAATAAGTGTAAACAATAAAGCTCCAAGTAAACAACTGAATAATAGAAGAATCTTTAGCTGTCAGAAGCACTTACAACAAATATTTTACCAACATATGACAAAGACTTGAACAAAATAAAAAT
Source organism: Schistocerca americana (assembly GCF_021461395.2). Taxonomy (NCBI): domain Eukaryota; kingdom Metazoa; phylum Arthropoda; class Insecta; order Orthoptera; family Acrididae; genus Schistocerca; species Schistocerca americana. The sequence continues at coordinate 337,637,051 of NC_060130.1, forward strand.
GATCCTCGGCAAGCTGCTTAAGAATAAACAAGGTTCCATCATTAACTGAAGTTATGTTGCAATCCTACAACAGAGCAAGAGGTAGTAAAAATGATAAATCCGATAATAAAACCTCTACTGACCTAAATGGGCCTTCAAATAAAATTTTAAAGTTAACAACAAATAAAGTGGCGAAACCTTTCTGCAATCTAGTTAATTCGTGTCTGACGGAAGGTAGTTTTCCAGACAGAATGATAATGGCCAATGTTTTACCATTGCACGAAGATCAAGGTCCACTGCGCTCAGGCAACTTCAGACCAGTTATCCTACTGTCAATTATCTTAAAAGGTATAGGAAAAATGATATCCATTTGATTTTTGTTTCTGGAGAATTTGAACGTATAAATATAATTTCAGAGGGATTGGATACAGGCCGAATTCCACTTTGTATATTTTATGAGTTATCGAAAGCTTTCGCCTAGTTGAAGATGATATTTTAGTAAAGAAACTTAATCAAAAAAATGGCTCTGAGCACTATGGGACTTAACATCTGAGGTCATCAGTCCCCTAGAACTTAGAACTACTTAAACCTAACTACCCTAAGGACATCACACACATCCATGCCCGAGGCAGGATTCGAACCTGCGACCGTAAGGTCGCGCGGTTCCGGACTGTAGCGCCCAGAATCGCTCGGCCGCACTGGCCGGCTAAACTTAATCACAATGGGATTAGAGGAACAGCTGTTTGTATCAATAAATCATACCTGCAAAATAGGAAAGAAGCAGTAAAAATACAATTCGAGCGAGAGAAATATCTGTCAATTTCAAATAAGTTATGGTCTAGAACAAGGCAGCATAGTGTCCCTGTTGTTTCGAATGGATTTAAATGACTCATCTCTTAACACAGAAAGCGAAATGATTCCACCAGCATAAACGCTGACACAAATTCATGTGATACCATATAAAAAAATTAGACTGATGTCTGAGTCTATCACCCAGTTGCTAGGAACCAGTAGCCTAATTCTCCAAATTCAAATGGCTCTGCGCACTATTGGACGTAACATCTCAGGTCATCAGTCCCCTAGAACTTAGAACTACTTAAACCTAACCTAAGGACATCACACACATCCATGCCCGAGGCAGGATTCGAACCTGAGACCGTAGCGGTCGCGCGGTTCCAGACTGAAGCGCCTAGAACCGCTCGGCCACCAATGGCCGACCCTAATTCTCCATAAAAAAGAAACCAAAACAGTACTATTTGAGAACAACAAAAAAGGAGAATAGAGGAATCGCCACAATTACAAGAACTGGATATGAATTTAGTTTAAAACACAAAGTTCTTATAGGCAAAGTATAGATAATTGTTTACCGTTGGAACACCACATTACTATCCTAACTATCAAACTAAGATCAGTTATACTTGTTCTCAGAAACATTAAACCCCTAGTCACGGATGATGCTATGCGAATGCTGTATTTCTCGTATCGTAAAGCTATTATGACTTTGGAAAAGAAATATAGACTAAGTCGAGTGACGCAAAAAGTTTACAATGAGAAATAGTAACCATCACGAAATGGGTAATGCAATAAGATCAGACAGCTGTACGCCAATGCTTAGAAAACTTACCGGGTGCTTATAATCGAAGTGCACCTACTCATGGAGGTACAGTGTGGGCTTTAATTATTGTATGGCAGCGAAACTTGGTAAATATGCTAATTCGTTAAAGCAGGACCAGTCTGCTTTGGAAAATAAATTAGTTCAACTGGTGGCCACCAGGTGCCAATCTGGTGCTGTACACTTTTTGTATGGCGATATGACATCTAAGCTGGACTTTGACAAGCCATAACGTTAGTCAACAATATGACTATTGAGAAGAGAGACAACTGGCTGTTACTCATATTGTTTGATTTTAACGGCAGCAATTACACTGCCATGATCCACAGCAATGCTGTGAATTTGCTCTTCGGTCTCTGGCACAGACTGAAGTTCATGACACGTACCGGAGCGACATCCTATGGGCTGGCCAGGCACATTTTACACCAGAGCGTGCAGTGAAAACAGGGAAATGCCGAATTTTTGGTGCTGTTAAAACCACGTGTTCTGTACGAAGAGACATTGCACTCGTCGTATGTGACTATGTGGTGTGGATTCACAGTCATCTTTACTCTCAGTCCGTTCTTCTTCGAAGAGTATATACCCAGAGGGTCTGCCCATCAGGTGCATCATGACGTCTGCACGCTGCTGAGTCTTCCGAGTAGAGGACGTGTTTTCTGCTTTTTAAGTGCGCAACTGTGTGGAAACTACTGTTTTCAAGCAAAATGGGGCATCACCTCATGTCGTCCGCCCAGAGAAAGACCCGCTTAATGTAACCTTCGCGAACTTATTATCTCCAGAGGTTTTCCAGGCGCATGCCCTGCAAGACTTTTGGCTCTGGGGCTATATAAAACAACGTGTTTACCAGTGACACGTTCGGTCTTTACCTAAACTGAAGGCCAGTACACAGGAATATATTGCTCAGACTCGACCGGAATTGCTGCGAGCAATTGTTGATCACGTTGTTTTGCGGATGCAGAATCTCAACGACGCCTCCGGTACTCATCCTGAACGAAGTTTGTGTGCAGCTGTTAATAATAAAATCAACATTATGTCTTTCTCACTTGTTTGATCATTTATGTCCAAGTCCCGTTACTAATCCATTACGTATGTGAACATTTCTGACCATCTTTCTTGCAATCACAGCACCAGATTTGCACCTGTTGGCTGAAACTGGAACGAATTTCTTTTTTCAGCGTAAATCTGGTTCTTAATAACGAATTAACATATCTACCAAGTTTCGCTGCCATACGATAATTTCAGCCCACACTGGACATTTGTGTGTAAATGCACTTTAATTACAACCACCCGCGACATAAAATACTACTGTTTGCATGGGAACGTAAAAATAGGTTCAATAAAAATGAAGATATACATAACAATGCTGCTAGAAACAGTATAATGTTAAGAGTTCCACAACAATACACGGCTAAACTAGAAAGAAGTACAGCTTTGATGGCAATAAAACTGTACAACTGTTTACCGTATTTCAGACATTAGCTTGAAAGAGAAACTTAAGCAAACAGTTAGACTGTTGTTGTACAAAGTCGTTTCCATTCAGTCCATGAATAAACACTAAACGCAAAAGATTTGAAACAGACATGCAGTTCAATGGAATTAAAATGTGCATACAAAATTCAAGATGTATTCTTATGTACAGTAGAATAGAAATAAAACGTGTGTAGGTATTCTGTACAAGATGTGCTATTATGTATGATGCTGGTCTAATTAAAAATGAAATTCCTTGATAATTCTGTTCGTTTGTGACCATTTACTGCGTTAAACTAACAACGGAAATATGTATTTGGATATGATCCACATATGTACAGTCCAAGCCGCCAAATAAATAAATAAATAAATAAATTTGATGATAAGCTGCTCTGTTGTGTCTCTCATCGTAGTGCTGAACTGTCTTCTTATGAATCAGTTGGTGTTCCATAATGCCAACGATTAACGACAGCTATGCATCGTCGTTTAGAGATGGGGTTGTTTTTCAGTTATGTGCAGTTTTTTCATGTTCGGGTTCATGTTTCAGTTGTACCATGTAACGCATCCGACACTTCGAATACGTTCTATGATGTACTTATGTCACTTTCGCAGTGTGGTTTTCAACTGCGCTTCATTTTTTTGTGAAATTTTCCTCATGTAGGCCTTACTTGTGAAACATGCTCTTGAAAAACCTAACTATCTAACCGTTTATTGCTATGCTTGGTGAAACTAGTCTCAGTACATATACAAAATGCGATCAAAAAGTTTCTGTTCAAAGCCCGTGCAGTCCAGAATCGGTAAAGGAAATGAGCGTATGGCATCGTTGGCCGGGAGGTCCGTATCCGGAGAAGTTCGGCCTCCAGTCGATAAGGCAAAATCGCTGTGAATAATGACGCAATCATCCCACCGACGCACGTTGAATAAAACTGTTTGGCAAAACACAGTGTGCTGCTTCGTGAAGAAGTCCATAACTGGCTGTACGGCAGGCGCTCGAATGTATCTCACTTGTCTATAATCGATGAGGCTGCCTCCCAGGTCGAACTGCGACGGCCTCGTATACATTCCTCATTCTCCGATGGATGTGTACCGGTGTTTACCCTTCGGCAGCCAAGAAAAGGATAACAGAACTTAGATTCTGCATGGACGCATTTGGTAATAACGTCGCCAAAGTTCATTTTTCCGCATTTACCGCACGCACGTTGGAAAGTAACGAATGCCAACTAATCCCTTGCTACATGTCGGTGCTTATATACCCGCATTGGAGTCACACTGCGTTGCATATACGTTACAGTAACGCCCTCAGAGAGAAACTTTTTGATCGCTTCTTATATCAACGGACAACTGTTCTAATTTGTGTTGTGTCAAACCAGGAACGACTGTCCAAACTCCAACATGCTGAGATACGTGATGAATATGGAATTTCGGTTGTGTTCTGTGAAGTATAGGAAGCTCATCACTGGCAATGGGACTGGATGGAATTCCACTTACCTCTGATGCTGCGGAGCAGCTCTCCCCTTGGCCTTGTGCTACTGACGCCAGTTGATTATATGCAGCATTACTTTGGTCCATCCTGTGAAACTGCCACATGTTATGTTTCTGCTGATTTGATCCAGGTATGGTGGCACAGTCATTTTCCATTTCTCGCGTTTTATTGGCAATCAAAGATGAACTGCCGTTAGGAGTGAAGTTCCAAGCTTGTGTTTCGGGGTACGTCTTGTCTAGATTCAGTTGAGAAGGATAAGTCCTACAAAACACAATAATATCTTACCACTGACAGACTTCTATCATCTGTGTACAGCCACACTTCAACTACAATAATGATCTATGAGGATTAATTATGAAACCTAAATAGAAGGAAAACTATGAAAGACCACAGTATATAGAACATGATATGATTCATAGGAGACGGATCGATCTATGTGTGATTCCTTTAGCAGCGCACTGAGTTATTCAAACAACACATACGTATGCATATAATGGTAAGTTTTCTTGTCATCAGGCTGAATACTGATTTATGGCAACTCTCCACGATAGTCCATGTTGTTTGAGTCTTTTGATACATCCATAACTACTACATCCCAGATCTGTTTGAAGCTGATTATTGTATCTCTTACTGTGTCGCTCTACAGTGTTTGTAACCCGTATTACCTTCATTACCAATTGAAGCCTCAGGGTGTGTCCTATCAACTTATCCGTTCTTTTGTTCAAGTTGTTCCATAAAGCTACTTTCTCTCCGATGTGTTTCAGTAGCTCATCATTAGTTACTCGATCAAACGCTTCTACTTTGCAGCATTCTTCTGTAGCACCAAATTTTAAAAACCTCTACGTTTTTTGCCCACATTTTACTTCCTTACAACACTAGATTCCAAACAAATTATTTTAGAGGACACTTCCTAACACTTAAATTTATCTTCGATATTTTTCCCTGTCAGCCTGTACTTTGTCCCTGGTTGCTCCTGTCGTTGTCAGCTTACTTCTGTTCAAAATGGAAAATGCTTCTACAGCAGTCAGCCACTCATTTCCTAATCTAATGATCTCATCGTGTCCGGACTTTATATTACTACACATCATTACCTTTCTTTTACTTTTGTTCGTGTTTAACTTACAACGTTTTCCCAATACGCTATTCGTTCCGTTCAACTGATCTTCCAAGTTGCATGCCGCCTGAATTACAGTGTAAATAAGCGGAAACAGTGAAAATATGCACTTACGACTGTATCTGAAGCAACCTTTCGTCATTTTTAGGTGTTGACTGAGGGGTGATGGTGACTTGTGAGGGAAGTGAATCCATCATAACCAGGACTGGCGCCTCTGGTGCAGGAGATGTCATTAGTGACGAAGTGGGCATCTGAGGCGGCTGCTGCTCCGAAGTACTCGGTTGCATTTCACTCCCCAGGGTGATGTCCGCTGCCACAACCTGAATCAACAGTACACATATACAGTGGCACGCAAGCTCTCCAAACGAATATAACGTGCATACCCAACGTTGTGAGTCGTCCATTAATAACATATTTGTTTCATGTGATAAAGCAATGCGTTTCTATCCATAGCTGCATAACATCTTGAAGTTACACATAAAGAAAACTGAACAGTGGGAATGTGGACCTCAGACTAGTGACACCATAATCAAATAGAACCAACCATTCGGCAAATGTTCTCATCCTTAAGATCTCGGCTTCCTCATATCTCTGAATGATGGGAAGTTCCCAGAGAATCTACAATAGTTATAGCTACATAGCTAAAAGAGCGCCAAGTAAAAGGAGTGCTATGTGACAAGAAAATACCTAATCATATTAAGCAGAAAGTTCATAAGTATATCATCGGCCCAGCAGCTATAAATGGCTGAGAATATTGGACAGCAACAAGACAACATGAGCCAATTGTAGGTACAGAAATGAAAATGCTGATCTATGCATATCACAAGGGAACGGAAGGGAGTGGCAGCAGTCATACATTACCACCCTCCATTTCGGGAAGGAAGTCGCCTCTACGGCGATCACCACTGAGGGTCTATGAGGACGCGAAAGTGGCAAGCCTCAAACGCTTGCGTGCGCTCGACAGGGAGCTGTGATGGAAAGAAGCAAGGCGACGAAGTCTCAGTGTGAGGTACGCGTTGCAAAACAAGGAATTGTTAAAATAATACCACATTTATTATTATCAATATTTATAGACAAATGAGCACTAGAGTGATTGAGAACGATGTCTTGAACACCTAAATTAAAATTTCGTGTTAAACAGTTGAGCGAGGAGGTACAGTGATAAGATACTGGACTCGTATTCGAAAGATGGAAGCATAAATTCCCGTCAACCCACACAGATTAAGGTTTTCCATGGTTTCCTTAAATCGCTTCGCACTAACTAAAAGGGCACTGCAGATTTTTTTCTCCGTTCTTCCCTCATGCGAACTAGCGCTTTGTCCCCTAATTAAACGGTCGTCGAAAGGACGTTATATAATAATCTTATTTCCTTGCTCAGTGTTGTAACGAGTCTCTAAAGAAAGTAATTCATTCTTTCAAAATTCCTGGCGTTTCTCATTTTCATTAGGCAGATGCAAATCAGTATTTATATTACCTTGCATGCACCATAATGCAGTGGAGCTGGAAGCAGTTCAGTCACAAAGGTTTGTTTCTACTGTACGTCAAGATGTACTTTCAAATCAATAGCGAATGGTTCTCGAGTTGTCTTGAAGTATTTTTATTTTTAATTGACCAGTTAACGCAGGCGACTGGTTGCTCAGAATCACTTACGAGAGAGCGAGAGTTGACGAGTGGGATCATTTGTACATTGCTTCGAAAAAGGTAAAGACAAATATTGGAAAGAATGAATAAAAGTTTAGCGACTTTTAACGGCCCAATGTCAACACGTTCATCAAGATTGTGGGAGAGAAACAAAGGTTTTAAAAACATAATTACGATTAACCCTACCTAAGTGTCTAGTAGTAAGATATAATACGCATTTCAGTGTCAGATTTTTATAGGTTCAGCCTTATACTACATAACTGATATACCAAAGTATTATGGCCACTACTCACCGCGAGAATGAATAGCACGTGTGGACGTTGCAGGCGCGTGACACGTTATGGAAAGGATAATCGGAGAACAGACTAATGGGTAATCTCTTCAGCGATGACACATGTCGCAGAACGGGAAATCCACTGACGAGCGACGCTGACAAGGATAGCGTACTATGACCCTGCGCGTGTAAACGAGCATCTCAGAAACGGCGAAGCTGGGCGACTGTTCATGTGCTACTTTCATCAGCATTTACGGAAAGTGGGTGATGGACAGTAAACCATGAGCAGGTGTTAGTCGTCCACACCTCATCGCAGAACATGGAACTCGGAGGCTTATCTGCTCCGTGATGCAGGATAAGCGGCAATATGTGGCAAATATGCTGCCTGAGTAAAATTCTGGTGCCACCTCTAGTGTTTATAGAGCACTGTTCAGCTCATGTAGTTGAACATGGGTCCCCATAGCGTCAATTACGATGCTGTTGGTACGGGATCATCGAGATTATACCGTAGATAAACGGAAACTTGTCCCCTAGTCGGGTAAATCATATTCCTTGTTGCACCACGTCGACTGTCGTGTCAGGATGCGCCGTCACTCACGCGAAGGGCTGCTCGAAACACGCAGCACGTCACGGAAGCAGGCCGGTGGGGGCAGTATTATGCTGTGGGTGACATACAGATTGACTACCATGGGACCTGTGGTAATATTCGGAACCATCATGATAGCTGTGCACTATGTGAACATTATTGTGGACCACTTGCATTCCTTCGTGCTTGATGTCTTCTGTGACGGTGATGTCATTTTGTAGCAAGATAACTGTCCGCGTCACATTGCCGTAATCGTGCTACATTAGCTTGAGGAGCACCTTGGCCACCAAATTCGCCTGATCGAGCATAATGGAACACATCTGGCATGCTATCCGACACCAGCTCCTCGCCCGTAAACCACGGGCTCGTAATTTATATTAAATTTGTGACCTATGCTTACATATTTCGTACCAAATACCTGGGGAACACTAACAGTATCATGTCGAATCCATGCTAGGCAGAAACGCTGCTATATTCCTTTCTAAAGGTGGACTAACACGCTTTTAAAGAGGTTGTCATAATAGCGTGGATAAGCAGTGTATTTTTTATGTGTAGTACGTACATTGTTTACACATTTTATAACAATAATCATCATGATAAACTGAAATTATGAAAATTTCCGTTCGTTGTGGAGTCTGGAAGAAATACCAAAGACCGAGGACTTTCAGGCAGTGAGCAACCTCTATAAAAAGATGTTTAATAATGCTGTAGGACTTTGTACGGACTATGCAGAATTTTAAATTGAAGCAATTAGATGAACTTTACACATGAGTTCCCCATTATGAAACCAGACATTAATATTTTTTCGCCTCTCTTGGTTTTCGTGGAATCTGTTGGTTGAGGGGCGTTTTGCGAATCTTACGTTATGGGTAATTTGTTGGCGTGTACTACAGCATTAAAGAGCTTTTGTTGGGATACTCCCACAACACTGGAGGACAACTTCCCGGTAACCTTAAAACTAATTTATCAGGCTGTGCTAATATCAATATTAGCAGTGTGATGTCATATTGTTTCATAATGTTAAGACACTTCATTGTGTTGAGCTTGAGTGCAAAGTTCATACATTATTTCGATATTTTTGAATACTACTGATGCAATGCACTGTAGAAAACTGAACATCGTAAGCGTTCTATTGTTTTATTTTCATGCAACACGAGGGACAATTTGGATACGTTTAATCACAATACTTATTTGAAGAAAAAAGAAAAGGAATTCGATCTGAAGTCTTGTTCATATAGACCTAAGAAATATCATCGACGAAAAACTGCTACCTGAAAATACTAATTTATTACTGGCTGTAAACGTTATTGGTGCAAGTATTTTGTGTCCTGTAGTAACAAAGCTGATATCTGTATCCAGAGTTCCACATTCTCAGAAATTTGATGAAAATAAATTGCTCTTTTCCATTCTGAATGGTGAAGACGCCCAAGTTCTTACCTTCACTCCACTGATAGCATCACAGGAAATAGTGCTAACTGGTACACCAAACACATCTGATGGCGTGAATTTCTTCTGTGGATTTTCACACTGTAATTGGTCTTCCTGATCTTTTTGGTTATTAATATCAGCAGTCTGGCTTGTGCCATGGCAGCACAGCTTGTCCTGGTTCTCTTCTTGTATGGAGGGAGTAATATTTTCATTTTCCTGCAGTTCATGCAGTGCTGCAGACGCGTCTCCCCTTGAAGTGAAGTCACTTGCTCCTTCGTCAGGGTGTCCCTTGTCCTCATGACTTTGAGGAGAGCAGGTTCTGCAAAACAAATTCTTACTGTATCGCCCGTGGACTTCATCAGTATTATACATCTACACATTATCTTTGTCTCTTCTATGTGAATATATACAGATGTCATATATGTAGATCAATGCTAATGAGCTACGTGGAATAACTGAAACCTAACGATAAGGCGAAGTGCTGAGGTTAAGTCGTATGCTAGTGTGTACAGGAGTTTGATCGGTTAAAAGCTCTGCAGTGTCATCTCAACTATGAAATTGGAGTGGTGTGTGCAATTTGTAGTGGAAGTAGTCTTCTGTTAGAGGTATTGAAGTGGCCCCAAACATGGCCCAATATTTCGAATGATAACTTACATCACAGACCTTAAACACACACACATTGTTAGGGCATTCGTGCAGTGAAGCAGAGTAACTGTAGACGTAGATACATCTGAGTGCCCACAGATATATTTTGATGATCAACTTTTCGCAAACCAAGCCTCTTCAAAAAATTCTAGAAGAAATGAAACTTCTTAATAGAGCCTTCATGCAATTTGGCCATTGAAACGCCTAGAAAACCAACATATTCCACATTATGGTAAGGAACTTTAATATGGCATAATGCGCTGCCTGTAACGTTATTCTCCATAATTATAAGCATAGACAATGATGATCTACATATCATTGAATTTGTTCCTTGCCCGGTGATATTTTTTGCAGAATTCGCATGGTTTCCTACAGAATTCCCCCCAAAAACTGTGGCAGTATTGTGTTGCACCACGCACCATCGTTCATAGTTGGACTCTTCCGCAGTGATATGAATACTTTACAGCATTAGGATGAAGAAGACATAACTGGGAAGCAGGTGCATCTCTACTCACAATGTGGAATAAAAATGAGCTGTTGCAATAGTTGTCTCATTAACCACATATGGGTGATCCATTTATCACGAGTCAAATGCTGCATTCATAGAATTCTTCCCCTTCCTTCTCAAGCTCTGGTAGTGTACCGTCTCAAATAATCTCAACGTTTATGGGCTATTAAACTTAACTTACTTAGTTCAGTCTTGAATATGTATGATGGCTTCAAAAAGTGGCACAACCATTCTTGTTGCAGATATGGTCGTTTTTTAATTGAGAAAGAAATGAGTTGCACATTACAGCAAGCAGCAGTCATTGTAACCGCGCATATTAAATGATCTCATTATTCCAGAGCCTGAACGCCTTCACAGTTACAAAAGAGTAAGGTAGGATTGCATCAAACAAATTCATCAACAAGAGAATGTGCGATATGATACAAAGGATGGGAAACTTCGCAGATATAGCTAAGAGTGGTCGACCGAAAGTGCTAAATCCATGACAGTTGATCAAAGTGCACGCTGCACCATCTTTGAGTCCCACGAAAACTATGTAACGCGCGCCTGCCAACACTAGTGCAGCCTACATAGTTTTGCGGAAGTGCTTACAGATTGGTACCCACTAAGTCCGTGTTGTTCATGAGCTGCAATCAGAAGACAGTGGAAAACGTTTAACTCTCTGTCAGTGGAACACGTCATCTGTAACGGATATGGGGAATATCTCCATGATTAGTTTTAATATAATGAGGCATGGTTCTACGTTGATGGATTCGTAAATCCACAGAATCCACCCATTTGGTCTACGGACAGTTCACGTCAGAGGCACGAGTCGCCCTGTAGGCACTAAAATTGAATGTTTGGTGTTCAATATTATTTTGGCGGATCTTTATCGCATTATTTATGACTCAGTAAGCAGTGCACTGCTTATAGATGTTAAATAAACCTGTATCCCTAGATGAACAAATTAACAGCTCAATAGCAGCCAACCAGCTTCGCCATTGTGGAGATGCTCATTCCCAGGCGCCGATCTATAACAATCTTCCCAGTGTTCAAGTTGCTTATGTCAATGGATTCCCCATTTGCGGCTGCTATCTTCGCTAGAATGATTGCCATTAGTCTCTGCTCCGTTTACATACGAGGGCATGCTGAAAAGCAATGTCTCAGAGCTTTTCATATGAATACTCTTAAAGATTTTTAAATAAAACAAACTTTATTAACATTCTACATCCTTATTCTTTACGTGTACGTATTTATTTCACAACATAGTCACCCTGATGACGATCATATTTCTCCCAACGGGATATCAGTTTGTTCATACCGTCACTACAGAAAGCTTGATCTTGTTGACTGAGCCACAACCTCATCTCTGCTTGCATCGCTATCAAAGTGAAGTCCTCGAAGGTGTTCTTTATGTTTCGGCAACACATGAAAATCAGATGGGATCAAGTCGGGACTACATGGTAGATGATCGATGACAGTGGACCCAGGGTGTCGGACTGTTTCAGACGTCGCAGCGCTCGTGTGTGGTCTGGTATTGTCATGCTGAAGGCGAGGGTGCTTCATGTGTGGACGAACCGCTCTCAATTCGGAATTCTATTACAGCACACTCTTTTGTACCCACCGACATAGTTACTTTACAAACCGCCTTGCCGCTTGCTACAATTCGGAGCCCTTTAAGGCAGAGGGCTGCAGACGTGTATAGATGAATAATAATGAAGTGAAATGTTGACAAGGTTTCTTTTATTTAACAAGCTTTAAAACGGTTCACATTAAAAATTCGGCAACACTCCTATACACTTTCATTAGAGCATCAAATGCCCGCAACGGCACCATGACATTCAGTCTCACGGTGGGAGGTAGTCTCACGGTGGGAGGTGGCCATAAAATTTTCACTTGGCGGTGTAGATTACGAAACAAGAGTCTTATATCATCCGCTTGCCCGAGGTCTCATTAAGTAGCCACTGACAAGTTCATTAGTGGCGGCTGAGTCAGCCGATAACGGTGGAGAGTCATACATAATTGAATTAATTCAAAGTCCTGTTTCAGTACCAAGTACGGATGTTAATAGAAGAAAAAATACAAATAATGTGACCTTGACGGCTGCATTCGATTATTCTAAGAGTCTGATGTAGGAAACCAGTTCCGATCAACTCAGGCAGTGGTAGCGCCGGTGGCAAATGTGCAGATCTAAAAAGTAACAACGCTTTCTGAATCCGTTAACTCTAGCCGAGACCCTACAGCCGTCACACTGGTGCCTGTTTGAAGTATGTAGAAGCGCTGTTTAGTGAGACTGTAAACCAACACCATGGTATTTCTTTTGACATTCATTAATGTTCTCATGGTCTTTCGTAAATCCTAGCATGAATGATAACCTTCAGGGATGTGGAACTAATATAGTTATATATTAATAGGCAAAAGCAACCATTGTTGGCTACTTGTGTGAAATATGCTAACAATCAACTATGACTAGCGCTAATCTACTCAATTATGGTCATAACTTATAGAAATCTGTCTGCATGTATGTTAGGAGGAATTCAGAAAAAACCCTTTGCCCCTCCTCCTGTATCACTCATCTGCTGGTATCATCTGTTATCTCAAACTAAGCATTCATGTCACTTTTAAATTATCACAGTCAGCTGTCTATATATTGGCAAAATCAGGATCTGTCTAAGTCAAGTATTAGAGTCACCCGGAATTCACATTCATGAGATTAGATTAGAGATTAGATTAGATTAGTACTTGTTCCATAGATCATGAATACGACACTTTGTAATGATGTAGAACGTGTCAGGTTAATAAAAGGAGTCAATACAAGATATTACATTACACAAAATATTATATGTCACTAAATATTTTAAATTTTTTTTGTGGGGGGGTTGGGGAAATTACCCACTTACTATATCCAAAAATTCGACTAATGAGTAGAAGGAGTTGCCATTAAGAAATTCTTTTAGTTTCCTTTTAAATGCTATATGGCTATCTGTCAGATTTTTGATGCTTTTGGGTAAGTGACCAAAGACTTTTGTGGCAACATAATTTACCCCCTTCTGAGCCAAAGTTAGATTTAACCTTGAGTAGTGAAGATCATCCTTTCTCCTAGTGTTGTAGGCATGTACACTGCTACTACTTTTGAATTCGTTCGGATTGTTAATAACAAATTTCATAAGTGAATATACGTATATTGTGAGGCTACAGTGAAGATCTCAAGCTCTTTAAATAAGTGTCTGCAGGATGACCTTTGATGATCTCCAGCAATTATTCTGATTACACGCTTTTGTGCAATGAACACTCTTTTACTCAATGATGAGTTACCCCAGAATATGATGCCATACGAAAGCAGAGAATGAAAATAGGCGTGGTAAGCTAATTTAGTCAGATGTATATCGCCAAAATTTGCAATGACCCTAATAGCATAAGTATCTGAACTCAAACGTTTCAGCAGATCCTCACTGTGTTTTCTCCAGTTCAGCCCCTCATCAATGCATACACCTAGAAATTTTGAATATTCTACCTTAGCTACCGATTTCTGATCGAAGTCTATATTTATTAATGGTGTCATTCCATTTACTGTATGGAACTGTATATACTGTGTTTAGTCAAAGTTTAATGAGAGCCCATTTGCAGAGAACCACTTAATGATTTTCTGAAAAACGTCGTTTACAATTTCGCCAGTTACTTCTTGTCTGTTGGGTGTGATAGCTATACTTGTATCATCGGCAAAACGTACCAGCTTTGCATCTTCATGAATGTAGAATGGCGAGTCATTAATATATATTAAGAACAGCAGAGGACCCAAGACCGAACCTTGCGGCACCCCATTCTTGATTGTTCCCCAGTTTGAGAAATCACCAGTTTTTTTGCAAATTATGTGAACTGCTTATTTCAAGTTTCTGCACCGTTCCTGTTAGGTATGATTTAAACCATTTGCGCAATGTCCCATTCATACTACAGTACTTGAGCTTATCTAGAAGTATTCCATGATTTACACAAATCAAAAGCCTTTGATAGATCACAAAAAATCCCAATGGGTGACTTCCGATTACTCAGAGCATATAATATTTCATTAGTGAAAGTATATAAAGCATTTTCCGTTGAAAAACCCTTCTGTAAACCAAACTGACACTTTGTTAAAATTTTATTTTTACAAAGGTGTGAAGATACTCTACAACACACTACTTTTTCAAGAATTTTGGATAAGTTAGTCAGAAGAGAAATTGGGCGGTAGTTGTTAACATCAGACGTATCCCCTTTTTTATGCAGTGGTTTAACAATGCCATACTTCAGTCTACCTGGGAAAATACCCTGCTTCAGAGAGCTATTACATATGTGGCTAAGAATCCCACTTATTTCTTGGGAACAAGCTTTTATTATCCTGCTGGAAATGCCATCAGTTCCATGTGAGCTTTTATTCTTGAGAGAGTTTATTATCTTCCTAATATCAGAAGGAGAGGTGGGTGGAATTGAAAAATGGTGATAACACATGTGGGCGACAATGTGTTAGTCGTCTATGGCTCATTACAGGGCGTTAATTTCGCAGGCTTTCTGCTCTGTATAACAGGAGAGGCAGCAATCTGCGGTAGACTTGACAACAGATCTGGTACAAGTACAGATGTTTCGAACCGCGCCGTTCAGCGCACTTTGCTGAACACGTTGCTCCGCTGTAGACGACCCCTACATATTCTTACGTTGACCCAGATACATCGGCGGTTACGAGTGCAGTGGAAATGGCATCATCTATATTTTGCCATGGATCAATGGAGAGATGTCGCCTAGTCGGAGGAATTACGTTTTTCGTTACATCAGGTCGATGTTTGTGTCCGAATACGCTGTCATGCAGACGAACAGCTGCTCGAAACATGCACCGCGCTATGGACGATGGGCAGAGGGACAATGTTATGGGCTGGGGAACATTCACCCGGGCTTCCATAGGACGCGTGGGAATAATCGAGGAAATCGTGACAGTTGTGGACTATGTGAACATTATTGCGCACCATTGTCTCTTTATGCTTGTGGTCCTCCTTGACAGTGCTGGCATTTTCCAGCAGGACGACTACCCGTTTCACAGGGCCAGGATTGTGATACAGTGGTTTGAAGAGCGTGATAGTCAACTTACGAACTGAAGTCTTGGTCATCAAATTTGCGTATATGTACTTGATGGGTGCTATCGAACGACGGCTATGTGCCCACAAAGCACGGCCCGTTATTTACGGGAACTGTGTGACCTGTAGATATTTATGTGGTGCCACATGCCTCCAGAAACATGCCAAGCAGTTGTCAAATCTAGGCCCCGCAGAATGCCTGCTGTATGGCGTTCCCAATGTGGACCATCACGTCACAGAGAAGGTAGTTGCAATGTTTTATCCGATCAGAGTATATTAGCATAATGTAGAGGTGGCTGAATCAGTCAGTAGGACATAAAAGTCAATTTTTTTTTCAGCCAAAGTGCTGACTGACTAAGAGGTCTCGATGATTATCAAAACTTGAGAGTTTAAAGAAACTTGTGAATTTAGCAACGCCGCCATGGACTCTTCTGTAGTGCAGAAAGCCGGTGCTGCTGAGCGTATTCGAGTAATGTTATCGACTCATCCATGTCTCCTAATGAACTTCAAAGTTTTAGAGCGAAAGACGAGATTTTAAGGCGGCATCTGTGCTGTATCTACATCTGAGTGGCGTATCTGACCTCAGTCGGCTGTAGGGTTATTTAATTTTAACATGTGTAATTATTCAGCGTAACTGTATGTCCATCTTTCCAGAGATGGTTGCGGGATTCGGCTGTTCGACTCAGGGTGTCAAATGAAACAACTTTCTGCCGTCTAGTTTCCAAACTTATTTTATTTGGATACCAGTTTCGGCGGTTTACTACATCATTTTCAGGGCTCTGACCGACTTGTAGGAAGATCGCATCTCGGTTCTGGTCAAAACATGGGCCAGCAATACTAGTATACTGGTATTAGTCGATTTCTGCTTTCTGTAGCGATCGCTTCAACCATCATCGCTACTGCAAGCAGAAATCTACTAATACCAGTACTGCTGGCTCATATTTTGACCAGAATCGAGATGGGATCTTCCTACACGTCTGTCAGAGGCCTGAAGATAGCGTAGTAAATCGCCGAAACTGGGGGCCAAACAAAATAAGTTTGGCAACTAGATGGCTGAAATGTGTTTTATTTGACATCCTGTATTCAATCTAAGGTTTAAGTCAAACAGAGAAACTAAATGTTACCTCAATACGGTGCTGGTCGGCGAAACAGACGTGACGATGTATTTAAGGGAGAATAAGCGCTGCTGTTTCCATGGAAACAGAGTGTTAGATTTTGATGTGACTTTATCCACTTACTTTTTCGTAATTCTCACTTCAAGATTTTCTTATTTTCTAACATTTATGGCTAAATTGCCCAGAGTTAGCTGGGGGTAGAAAATTTCCAGTATAATGAGCGGATATTGGAAATTGTCTGAAAGCAATAAAATGGCTGCACAAGGTAGGTAATTGGTAAAAACAGATTTTTGGCATTTTAACCTTCACCCGCTGGTCAATGCAAGCTTGGTGACCCTTTCTCAATAGTAATTCGCATAAACAATGTATCAGTATCTGGTCGTGGTTTACCGATTAACAGTCCCATAAGGTGGTGGTTTAATTACGCCTAGTAACTGCATCAGATGAGTCGACCAAACCCTGGAGCGGGTGGACTACTTTACAGACTAATGTATACAAGATCGCACCGTTTTCAAGAAGAGAAGAAACTGTTAATTTAGCCATGCCCGACAGGACTGGAAACAATGCAAGGAATTTCATCACCGTCAGCTGGAAGCGTCGGCCATCAGCTATACAGAGCATAAAATTTGGCACGATATGAACATCAGCTTGATGTGTCTCAAACGTCAGTACGGAACTATGCACGTGTACGGTAAAATGTTCGTTTATATCTCCTTTTCTGTGACAGGACAGAGTGATGAACTGAACAACAGCTCAGGAGAAAAACACGAACGTAAGTTCAGGCAGAGAAAGAAATTTCGGAACTACGCGTAGAGATTAGGTCAGTAAAATTGATGAAAGCCTCTTAAGTATGCAGCAGACTCTTAAAATAACCATTATAAATTTAACTAGCAGGAGAGAAGAAACAACAGACACTACTATCCACAACGTATCTAGACACACATCAGAATATAAAACAGTGGAATTACTGTATATTATTAACAGAGCAGTACTACTAGCATGCTCTGAAGTGAAATCTAAGCAAGGAGTGAAAAGAATAAAAAAATCCTAAAGAGAAACAATAAACACCACATATCAGCCATAGCGAACCATCCACACCTAAAAAGTCCCATCTTAGTATCATATGTATCAGTATTCAAAATATCCAACCAAAATGGTCCAAATGGCTCTAAGCACTACGGGAGTTAACATCTGAGGTCATCAGTCCTCTAGAGTTTGAACTACTTAAACCTAACTAATCTAAGGACAGCACACACATCCATGCCCGACGCAGGATTCGAACCTGCGACCGTGGCAGCTGCGCGGTTCCAGACTGAAGCGCCTAGAACCGCTCGCCCACAGCGGCCGTCAAAATATGTAACCAACAGGCGAAAAGCTACACTTTCTTTAAAGACTCCAAACAAAATGGTTCAAATGGCTCTGAGCACTATGGGACTCAACTGCTGAGGTCATTAGTCCCCTAGAACTTAGAACTAGTTAAACCTAACTAACCTAAGGACATCACAAACATCCATGCCCGAGGCAGGATTCGAACCTGCGACCGTAGCGGTCTTGCGGTTCCAGACTGCAGCGCCTGTAACCGCACGGCCACTTCGGCCGGCTGACTCCAAACAAAGAAAGACTAAAGGAAACAATCCAAGTCAATCCTAAATGACAAATACGATACCATGTACAACAGTATTATGTCTGTTTTCGAATGCAGCTTAAGATACATACCGTCACGTGGGCGTCGATGCTCATGCACCAACACACTTGTTTCTCGAATCTCATGAATGATGCATGAAGTAGCAGTCACAGTTAAACATTCAACTTTGAGTACACGAATACAATGTAGCCCGTTTCTTGTGTTGTTCAGAGGCAATTACTACACAGTCGTGGTGTCGGTGATAAAAGATATGGTAATACCTATGCATTTACAGGGTGACAATCATTGAACTATATGAAAAAAAGTAAGTTAATTACAAACTACGGCGTCCACACATTTCATTCAACCCGTAGACGTCACTCCAGATATTCGCATGTAGGTTATGATAGGTTCGATATTCCTGCCATTATTGGCGATGATGTGGCGCAGACGAATAGCAAAATTCTGCATGACCCCGTAAGTGTCGGAACATCGATGCTGTCGATGACCTCCTGAATGGCTATTTTCAGCTCAGCAATGGGTTTGGGGTACTGCTGTACACCTTGTCTTTAAAATAGCGGCACAGAAGGAGTCACATGTCTTCATATCCGGAGAGTATGACACCCAATCGAGGCCCATGCCAGTGTCTCAGGGTACCCCAGAGCCAGAATACGATCCCCAAAGTGCTCCTCCAGGACATCAAACACTCTCCTGCTTGTAAGGGATTGAGCTCCGTCTTGCATGAACCACATCTTGTCGAAGTCAGGTTCACCTTGGATAGCGGGGATGAAATCTTCTTCCAAAACCTTCACGTACCGTTCGGTAGTCACCGTGCCATCAAGGAACATCCCACCGATTATTCCGTGACTGGACTTTGCACATCACACAGTCATCCGTCAAGGGTGTAGAGATTTCTCTATTGTGAAATTCGGATTCTCAGTCACCCAAATGCGCCAATTTCGCTTATTGGCGAACCCATCCAAAAGTAGGCTTCGTCGCTAAATCAAATCATCGTGCGCAAACTAATTCCCATTATGCCCCGTGGCCAATCGTGCAGTTTGAACGTCCTAACGCAAATCGTTCAGAAGTTATGACGATTTTATTTCACGTAGTCCAGTAGTGTCACCGTGTAAAGACATTGGCAATTTGATATGTAATAGCACACAAGAAGGGGATTATCTCAATCTTATGCAGGTGAATAGTGAGACTGGTCAGGATAGTCAAATATTAGGCATGTCTTAGAGGGTGTTAAATCATGTTACACATGTTTTAATGGACAGAAAGTAAGTTTATTCATTATTTGGAGGCGAATGGGCCCACCGAGAATGGTTTGGTAGGCACCAGTCAGTCAAGGCGGGATCAAGAAATAATGCTTTAGCTATGTAAATTAGTCACTGTAGAACTAATGTCCAAGAACAAGTTAGGAAGGAATGACGTCCTGGCTAGCTGGAAGCCAGTGGCTTCGAGTTAACACTCTTCGGCATCGGCTAAAGGTGGACACATGATTCCTTTTCCACAATCTATGTTCAGGCAAACATTGAGTCCATAGACGGAAGACTGTTCAAAGTTATCGTTTCACGAGAACAAAAAATCTCTGCCGAAGCAACGATCATACCTGGTGCATAGGCTACAAAAAGTTATACTTGAGCATAACAAAAAATATGAAAATCAAACATTGGAAATAAATATCAAACTTAATGAAAAGGATTCTTTTTGCGGCTGCATCAGCATCATTGATTATTTAAGTGTGTCTATTGTGGAAATACTACAATTGTTTGCAATAAATTGCTCATTGTTTTATTATTTCCATTTTTTACTTATAGTTAACCTCAGAGGGTGCAAGCTGGACTACTCAGTAAACCATATATCGAGTAAGGTTGTGTGGTATGAATGGCTCGGAGATCCCGAAGGACAGGTTTACCAACCCAATAGGAAAGATTTTCTTTTCCTCCACGCTTGCAGGTACCTTTCTTTCACAAACGTACGGTTAGAGGAATGTATTTTGATCGTGTGTGGAGTATACAGTCACGTCCGTGTTGGACAAGATGAGAGAAGGTGACATTGAAACCCAGTGCCAGCACATATCCTATTCCTCTCGAATACCACCAATGGGACCTCCAAGTCCGTCAACGCTATCCGATCGCCACAACAGCGTTAAATGCCCTCACTTTATGGAACACTGCAGACAGGTTTGGAATTTAATTCAGGGCATTGGGGCAAAAGCTGATGATCAGAGACTTAACGCCACCACCTCAAGTGTTCCCTTAGCTAAAAGGCAAAGGGGAAATTGCCAACAGCACGTGGCATACCTGAGCAGTGACACATTAACGTACTTCCATACACAATGGTGCTTAACTTTGGTGACCTAACGGGAACTAGCGTATTCATCTTGGCACAGCTGATGACTAACAACTGGTTTATTACACTATTATCGTCTTTCATGCTGTTGATTATAGTATAGTAACACCTACAAAATCTATACTAGCAAATTATATTTTTCAGGATACGGCGCTCAAAATGCAGGATATTATCAGCTATATTAGTAGGAAGGCAAAGTACTTTCTGTTCAAGATATGCACACCAGCTGTTTCTCAAACAGTGTCAAGTGAAGACCAAATCTCTTCCAAAGCCCTGCTCTGTTCTGTGAGATCATAATGCCCCCCACCCCCCACCCATTCTCCTGGGACACACCCCCTATGTTGGAAATAGAGCAGTCAGAGAGCTTCTACGACAACACACTATATTTAGATATCTCAGTCACACCAGTATTGTAACACAAAAAGAAAAGGAAACAGCTAATCACAGCCCAATGTTTTACTGGGCATTAAAACAGAATGGTCAACGGCCTTGCCGCAGTGGTAACACCCCTTCCCGTTAGATCACCGAAGTTAAACCTTGAAGGGCTGGGCTAGCACTTGGATGGGAGACCATCCCGTCTGCCGAGCGCTGTTGGCAAGCAGGGTGCACTCAGCCCATGTGAGGCAAACTGAGGAGCTACTTGATTAAGAAGTAGCGGCTCGTGTGTCGTAAACTGATATACGGCCGGGAGAGCAGTGTGCTGACCACAGGCCGCTCAGTATCCGCATGTAGCGACACCTGTGAGCTGAGGATGACACGTCGGCTGGCAGTACGTTGGGCCTTCATGGCCTGTTCGGATTGAGTTC
This sequence comes from Schistocerca americana, assembly GCF_021461395.2. NCBI lineage: Eukaryota > Metazoa > Arthropoda > Insecta > Orthoptera > Acrididae > Schistocerca > Schistocerca americana. The sequence goes on from NC_060130.1 coordinate 337,658,772, forward strand.
AGTTTTTTTATTAAAAAAGAACAGCCCATCAGCATGAATACACCATCTTAACAATGTTCATAAGTACACATATCTCAGAGAGATATTATGTACACATCCACTGAGTTGACTGCAGCTGATGACTGCCGGCCGATCTTGCCGAGCGGTTCTAGGCGCTTCAGTCTGGAACCGCGCGACCGCTACGGTCGCAGGCTCAAATCCTGCCTCAGGCATGGATGTGTGTGATGTCCTTAGGTTAGTTAGGTTTAAGTAGTTCTAAGTTCTAGGGGATTGATGACTTCAGATCCATTTGAACTATTCTCTTTCCTTTTAATTAGAAAATATTATGCTTTCCGGTGCCGAGCTCTCCGTTCACACATGATTAGGAACGCATTAAAAGTCATCAGGTTTAACGTTACTCTTGAATATAATCCTAAAATAACATTCATCTTGTCTGAAAAATATTATTACATTAGCACTGCTCCTAATTATCTGTGACGCAGATAAAAACTGTATACACAGTACTGGTGACCCATAGGAATGTATGTCATCATATGATCTCACTTTTCACAAGGAATGTCATCGAATATTAAAAGTGAAAACAGAAGCTCTTCATAGGGAAATTTTACATTGTCTTTACTAGAAAGTGTGAAATATCCAGCATCCTGCAAGTTTTCAAATGCACTACTGGCTATTAAAATTGCTACACCAAGAAGAAATGCAGCTGATAAACGAGTGTTCATTGGACAATTACATTATACTAGAACTGACATGCGATTACATTTTCACGCAATTTGGGTGCTTAGATCCTGAGAATTCAGTACCCAGAACAACAACTTCTGGCCGTAATAAGGGACTTGATAAGATGGGCACTGAGTCGAACTGAGCTTGGATGGCGTTTACGGGTACAGCTGCCCATGCAGCTTCAACGCGATACCACAGGTCATCAAGAGTGGTGACTGGCGTATTGTGACGAGCCAGATGCTCGGCCACCATTGACCAGACGTTTTCAATTGGTGAGAGATCTGGAGAATGTGCTGGCCAGGGCAGCAGTCGAACATTATCTGTATCCAGAAAGGCCCGTACAGGACCTGCAACATGCGGTCGTGCATTATCCTGCTGAAATGTAGGATTTCGGAGGGATCGAATGAAGAGTGGAGCCACGGGTCGTAACACATCTGAAATGTAACGTCCGCTGTTCAAAGTGCCGTCAATGTGAACAAGAGGTGACCGAGACGTGTAACCAATGGCACCCCATACAATCACGCCGAGTGATACGCCAGTATGGCGATGACGAATACACGCTTCCAATGTCCGTTCACTGCGATGTCGCCAAACACGGATGTGACCATCATGATGCTGTAAACAGAACCTGGATTCATCCGAAAAAATGACGTTTTGCCATTCGTGCACCAAGTTTCGTCGTTGAGCACACCATCGCAGGCGCTCCTGTCTGTGATGCAGCGTCAAGGGTAACCACAGCCATTGTCTCCGAGCTGATAATCCATGCTGCTGCAAAAGTCATCGAACTGTTCGTGCAGATGGTTGTTGTCTTGCGAACGTCCCCATCTGTTGCCTCAGGGATCGCAGCCATGCGGATAAGATGCCTGTCATCTCGACTGTTAATCATACAAGGCCGTTGGGATCCAGCACGGTGTTCCGTATTACCCTCCTGAACCCAACGATTCTATATTCTGCTAACAGTCACTGGATCTCGACCAACGCGAGCAGCAATGTCGCGATACGATAAACGGCAATCGCGATAGGCTACAATCCGACTTCCGATCCGAATCAAGGTCGGAAACGTGATGGTACGCATTTCTCCTGCTTACACGAGGCATCACAACAACGTTTCACCTGGTAACGCCGGTCAACTGCTGTTTGTGTATGAGAAATCGGTAGGAAACTTTCTTCATGTAAGCACGTTGTAGGTGTCGCCACCGGCGCCAATTTTGTGTGAATGTTCTGAAAAGCTAATCATTTGCATATCACAGCATCTTCTTCCTGACGGTTAAATTTCGCGTCTGTAGCACGTCATCTTCGTTGTGTAGCGCTTTCACTCGCCAGTACTGTACCTGTGTTAGATATTTACATATGTTTTACTAAAGAGATTTGGAATATACATATACATGTTTCTCAATTTGAAACCATTTTCATGAAGCAAAAAGTTAATGATCACATTCGTTTTTACACAGTTGAAAGGAGCAGGTATAATACATTTAACTGTATATGGAAATAGATCACTATGTTTGCGAGATTCTGGTCGTAACCCACTTTTCTCAGTAATAGCACTCATGGAAAATTGGAGTCCATACCTCTTGAATTACATCTTCAGAACAACACTGTAGTGTCAGGAGTTTAAACATAGTCAGCTAGGGCAGGCCGCTTCAGCTAGGTCGAGTGATACAGTGTATGCAGCGTAAGAGGAAACTGTATGTGAGGTAGTAATAATGGAAAGTGCTCTGAGCACTATGGGACTTAACATCTGAGGTCATCAGTCTCCTAGACTTAGAACTACTTAAACCTAACTAACCTTAGGACATCACACACATCCATGCCCGAGGCAGGATTCGAACCTGTGACCGTAGCAGTCGCGCGGTTCCGGACTGAAGTTCCTACAACCGCTCGGCCACCGCAGCAGGCATTTGAAAGGAACAACATACAATTCCAGTTACGAATCGTATTTCTTGTTACTCCAGGTCGATGGTTGGCTCCTTACACGCCGTCATCCAGGCAAATCGCTGTTTGAAAAATAGACCATAGACCGCGCCACAGATGCAAGCCGGTGAAAGCAAAGCTAAGATATGGGGTATAACGAATAGTGGTTTTATGGGACCTATGGCAGTACTCGATGACACCATGACCGCAGTGAACTACATGAACACTATTGCAGAAACCTGCATACCTTCACGGTTGATGTCTTCTCTGGTGCCGATGACATGTTCCAGGTAGGAAAACTCTCCGCGACACAAGGTCAGAGTCGTGCTGCTGTGGTTTAAGGAGCATGATAATGAGCTCACACTAATGTCTTAACCCTGATCTGTACCCTTTGGAACACAATCGGGCGCCAGCTGCTTACCCACAAACCACTGTCCCGTAATTTTCGGGAATTCACTGACCTTTGTGCAGACATCCGGATCCACATACTTCTGGAAACCTGACGAGGGCTTCCAGAATCCATGTCAAGCAAAACCGCTGCTGCACTGTGTTTTAAATGTGGACCAACACCATATTAAAAAGGTGGTTATAATGTTTCGGCTCGTCAGCGTATTTTGTATTTTCTGTAAATTAGTCAGTGACAACATGAACTCAGCCAAAATGCGTGACCCATTTTCAACCTCTGGATGTTATGACTGGAAGAAGGGGGAAGGGAAAGCGATATTTCATGAAAACAGCGCTAATCGTCGCAAATATTCAGTGATGTGGCTTCTACGATCGTAGAAAGAGAAACGTGTCAACAGTGAAATGCAGCCTATTGTTCAAACAGAGGAAGATTACAGGCAAGAAGTTCTTCGGAGCGTGGTAGAAGTAGTTAAACATTTGGCAATATAAGGACTTGCTTCTCGTAGTGATAACGAAATATTTGAAACATTGCCTAATGGTAACTATTTAGGTTCCCTTGAACTACTCGCTCATTTTGACTCACTTTTGAATCAAAAACATCCACAAGCATTGCTCTAAAGATCGTGGCCATCAGTCACTATTGTCCAAGACTATTTGTACTACGGACTAGCTGGAGATTCAACATCAGACACGAATCATATAGATCAACAAACAGTTGAAGTAAGGTATTGTTTCGAGAGAAGAGTTGACGAAACATTTTAATGTTTTGTTTCCACACACAGTCATACGGGATAGAAGCTCGTCGTTTGCAATCCTTTGAAACTGTCAGTAACATGAGTGTGAAAATTTCAAAGACAAAGGAATTGAATTCATAGCTTTTCATGTGCCTTGTGTTTCACACTCGTTTAACCTCGTGGTCCAAAAGAGTGCAGACGAATCTTTAGAATCAGTCAGTTCCTTTCAAGTTTAGCAACGACGATACGCTTTTTTTATAGCTTCTACTGATCGTTGGCACATTCTTGTAAAGAATAATGGGTGACTTAATACATTGTCAGATACTAGATGGTGGTGCCGTGAGGATGCAATATCGGCTGTTCGACAGAATGTCGATACCGTTTACGTGTCACTTGGAGCAGTGGTCGAGAACAAAGAAGAAAAGGCACCGATAACAAAAGAGGCAGAATCGCTAAGGAAAAAATTAAAAGCAGCTGGCGATAGCAATACTGGCTGTTTTATTTTTCTGGGATGACACGTCATCTCGAATGGACCAAACTAAAACACATTTGCAAAAGCGTGGACTGGACATAATTAGCGGGTGTCAAGCGTTGCTATCATTGATTCCGTTTTTCAGCCATGTTCGGCAAAATTTGGTGACTATGAAAACAAAGCTATGAGATCAAGTGAGCATATTTATTAAGAATATAACGACTAAAGTAACGCAAAATGGGAGGATACACTGACGGAGGAAAATCAGAAGAATTGAGTTGTCGTGAAAAATTTCGTGTGGCACGTATTGCTGTTGTTGACAAATAACAAGCAGAACAAAAACGCGAGAAGAAAAGTACTACGAAGTAGCCAATCTTTTACTACCTTTAAAAAACAACATAGTGAACTATGAAGCTACAAAATTCGTAACAGAAACGTCATAACTTTATGAAAAATGCGGAGTTGGTCTCGATTAAGAGAGTTTTCGTAGTGAAATTCTTCATTTAGTGAATATTTAATGTGTTTCCGCAAACAAAAGGCTGCTAAATATTTCACCAGTCGAATTATATTAATTAATGTTTGAAAATGATTTTGGTAATTATTTTCCAAATGCTATGATTGCCTACCGAATTTTCCTCTCAATACCAATTGCGAATTGTGAAGTTCAGAGGAGATTCTTCAAAGTAGCCCTTAAAAAGAAAAAAAATACGTGCTACCTGCAAAAAGAACGCATTTTCGCTCTCTCCCTGTTATCAGTTCAACACGAGGTCACCAGTTCTCTTGACTACCAGAATATGATAGAGATCGTCGCGAGGACGATAGCGAGGACAAGAAAATTTTGAGGTACTCATTTTTTATTTGTTGCATTTATATAATAGAGTAGCACTGTGTGTTTTTCTGAATGCATTTTGAAAATTGCATTAGGTATACTATCATCTAATTCACGGCGTCAGTGATGTCGCAGAGGTCGTGTATTACCTTACCTTTCCTACTGTACTTTCATAGAAGTGTATTAGGCCTACATGAAGTAAGCAAGACCAAACGTTTGTTTCTAGCCGTGGACCTCCTCAAGTATTTTTTAGAAAATATTAAACTTACTCATTCTTTCCGCGAGAAGAACCGCTTATAACAACAGATCGAACAGCCCTTGCTGCCTAGTGTGCGAATCGGTGGGTAAGTAGATGCAACCGTAGCAAGCAAATGCAGCGACATGTAACGCCAAGTCCAATGTACACACACGCGTATTTTAAGTACTGAAAACATAGCAAAAACGTCTCAGATCATTTGAATAATTTGCAGTTGATATCGACAACTAAACAGTCGCAGATGCAATTGCTACACAAGTGACTCACAGGACAGAAACTCAAAGTAGTATATGTTGTTACACTACATACTTCATTCATTAATCTAGAATTTAATTTGTCGATTTTATAACAATTTCTGTGTGTCAGTTCCAACGATAATTTTGGAACAATGCTCATTCTACCAATAGCCGGCCGTAGTGGCCGTGCGGTTAAGGGCGCTGCAGTCTGGAACCGCGAGACCGCTACGGTCGCAGGTTCGAATCCTGCCTCGGGCATGGATGTTTGTGATGTCCTTAGGTTAGTTAGGTTTAACTAGTTCTAAGTTCTAGGGGACTAATGACCTCAGCAGTTGAGTCCAATAGTGCTCAGAGCCATTTGAACCATTTTTGAACCATTCTACCAATAACAGAGCAGTTCCTTCATTATTCCCTGTATTCCTCACAAAAATGCGAAGTGTGTATTGCATTACGAATACATATTTCATGCATACACAAGGTACACCTGATAAACGAAAAATTAATGCATTCAGACTCTTCACAATCATACTTTAATTTAGACAGAACTGGAACTGACTAAGAGATGGTCGTGGGGTTGTCCTGCATATCGCGATGCATGCGAGGCATACTTGATGAAATTCGTAAAATGTGGTAATGCTGACTGATAATGCAGAAACAAATGATGTTTAACAATAGTGATTCGCTGATAATCCTGAAATGAAAATGACAAAGCCTTACTGGAATTTATATTTCCCGATAATTTTATGAAGAATGCTTTATGCTGTTGAAATTTCTTTTGATCAGAGGCTGAATCGTATTATTAGTTCCGTATGTAATCAGAATTTCATTCGTCATCCTCGTGGAAAGAGATGTGTCATTATACCCAGACCGAGAGACCAACAAAAGCAATGCCTTACTTTTTGCAAATTGTCAGAAGGCGTTTCGTATGTAACATTGAAAATTATCCTTTCGCGTTTTTCTAGATTTTCCTACGTCGATTAAAAGATTTTTGCAAATAAACTGGTCTTGTTTTATAATTTTTTACCCATTTTGGCTTGATGATCCTGAAGACACATGTGTGGCTTGGAAACAGTTAACCAATGGTACTCATCCCTGGCAGTGTTGTATAAGAATGTGTCATAGCGTACATTGACTGCACAGTTGACTCCGTCTTTTTTTCGTTACAAATGATGAAGTCCACTTTGGATGCAGTTCTTGCACAAAAACAATACACAGTCATTTAGGGGATAGCAAGCAGCTTCGTCATGATATCAGCTAAGAATTTCTGTACAGTATTATCTGTTAATGCTATCTCCTTTTCAGGTTAGTTGAGGTACACATCGAAAGATTGCAAGTTCATTTACCATACAGTTTTCTGAATCTGTTTAATAGATAGAAGAAGCTTATAAATCAGTAATTTTCGTATCATTTGGGACTTAGAGCACAATGTCTCGTGCATCTCCTTCGGTAACGATGCATTGACTCTCACGAACAGATATTTAGAGCTTTATGCAAGTCTTTCTTCGTTTTATACAATTCAGGTTCAGATTTTACTAAATGAATCCAGCTTTTCACGCTGTTTAAGCGTTTTATTCCTTCTTAGTTTAGTCAAACAAATTACAACCCTTTCTTTGACGTTGGAAACGGTTACCGCCCATGTTTTCTTTGGGCTTGGGCGGTACTCTGTTTTTGTTCCGGACTTGAATTATCGGCACAGAATCGTTCGAACCATAATTAACGGAATTGTCTTAGTTATTTCCTATGCTTCTAGTGTTTCCACAATTTCTAACAAAATGTCGATATCTTTCGAATGAATGTCCAAGAAATTGACTAATAAAAAACACACGTGTAGGTTTTCAGGAGATGTAAATGACTTCGGTGGCGTATCACATGCTTCATGTTTCGTTTTCCTAAGGCGCACCGAAAAGGCAACTGTTAATTATAGCTGATATTGAGTAAGTTGTAAATTCGAGCAACCCCTCTCCCCCCCCCCCCCCCCCCCGAGCTCAGGGATTGTAATATAATATGTCAGAACGACCGAGAGGCCGAGAGGTATGGTTTGGGAGAGAGGGGTAACTCACGTCGAAACATACAGAGAAACACAAGGACGTGTGTCACTGATTTTATGACTGAAGCCAAAAACCTGTCTAGTCTATCTCTGAAGCCAAAAACTTGTCTAGTCTATGTCGATGACATAATTGTCCATTCAAAGGATTTACCGGAGTATGTGAGACGTTTCAAGAATGTCTTTAGTAGACTATGACTGGCACGTTTAAAGTTAAGTGTGGACAAGTGCCTTTTTGCGGAAATCCAAGTTATAAATCTGGGGCACGCAATTAGCGAGCGTGGCGTGCAGACCAATCCTCGTCTTACAGACGCAGTTCTAAATTATCCGATACTGCAAACAACTAAGCAGTTATAGTCATTCATTGGCCTCTGTAGTTATCACAGACGGTTCGTGAAAAACTTTGCGAAAATAGCCGGACCCTTGAAGAAGCTACTGAAGAAGGGGACGAAATTGTATTGGTCGCAGGAATGTTAGGAGGCGTTTGAAAAATTGAAAGAGACATTAGTGTCAGAACTAGTATTGGGTTGTATTAATTTCGAGAAAGATCTTACCCTTTCGTATGATGCTTCAAAAGGCAGTCGGTTGTGTTTTGGGACATGGTAGATTTTCAGGACAATCCGGTAGCTTATGCTTCAAGGTAGTTAAACAAGGCGGAGCATAACTACACAGCAATGGAGGAGATGTTGGCGGTCATATATGTGGGCCCATTGGACTTTGCACTACATGGCGCTGCACTTGCTCACCACGGCTGCATCTACTTACTCAGCGATTCGCACACTAGGCTGCTCGATCTGTTGTTATAAGCGGTTCTTCGTGCGGAAACAATAAGTGACTTTACCATTTTCTAAAATACTTGGAGGACGCCGAGGGTATGATTAACCCAGGGCTAGAAAAAAACGTTTGGTCCTGCTTACTTCATGTAGGCCTAATACACTTCCATGAAAGTACAGTAGGAAAGGTACGGTAACACACGACCTTACGACATCGCTGATGCCGTGAATTAGATGACGCCGGCCGTGGTGGCCGAGCGGTTCTAGACGCTACAGTCTGGAGCCGCGCGACCGCTACGGTCGCGGGTTCGAATCCTACCTCGGGCATGGATGTGTGTGATGTCCTTAGGTTAGTTAGGTTTAAGTAGTTCTAAGTTCTAGGGGACTGATTACCTTAGAAGTTAAGTCCCATAGTGCTCAGAGCCATTTGAACCATTTGAATTAGATGACATTATGCATAATGCAACTTTCAAAGTGCATTCAGAAATACAAACAATTTACCCTATTATATAAATGCAATAAATAAAAAAATGAGTACTTCAAAATTTTCATGTCCTCGCTTTCGTCCTCGCGAAGACCTCTATCACATTCTGGTAGTCAAGAGAGCTGGTGACCTCGTGTTCAACTGATAACTGCGAGAGAGCGGAAATGCGTTAAAAAAAAAAAAAAAGGTTAAATGCCTTTGAGCACTATGGGACTTAACTTCTGAGGTCATCAGTCCCTTAGACTTAGAACTACTTAAACCTAACTAACCTAAGGACATCACATGTATCCATGCCCGAGGCAGGATTCGAACCTGCGACCATAGCAGCACCGCGGTTCCGGACTGAAGCACCTAGAACCGCTCGGCCGCAATGGCCGGCGGAAAAGCTTACTTTTTGCATGGAAGCATGTAATTTGTTCTTGGTGAGGGCTAGTTTGTATAACCTTCTCTCAGCTTGGTATTGAGAGGAAATTTCGGTAGGCAATCATCACATTTGGAAAAAAATCACCAAAATCATTTTCAAACATTAATTCATATAATTCGACTGGTGGAATATTTAGCAGCCTTTTGTTTAAGGAAACACTTTAAATGTTCACTAATATGAAGAATTTCACAACGAAAACTCTCTTAGTCGTTTTCACAAATTTTTCACGTTTCTGTTACGGGTTTTGTAGCATCATAGTTTACTATTTTGTCTTTGAAAGCAGTAAAAGATTGCCTACTTCGCAATACTTTTCTTCTCGCTTTTTTAGTTCTGCTCGTAGTTTATCAACAACAGCAATAAGTGTCACACGAAATTTGTCACGACCACTCAATTCTTCTGATTTTTCTCCATCACGTAACCTTCTTCTTTTGATGTTCCTTTCTTCAGTATATTCTCAGAGTTAGAAAGAAAGGGCAGATTAAATATTTGCATTTCTGCAAGATGAGTCACTGGAATGTGTGGTGTCGTATACTCTTGACTGTGCGGAAAATATATATGAACAGTACAGTCACGACGATACGTGCTTGACAAGTAAAGTCATACCGAAACAGGTATCGAGCCATGTAGTTCATCATCCTTGGAGGGCAGGGAGCCATAAATCCCGTATCCAGAGAGGCATATAGTAAAGGACAATCGTTGTTCAAGAAGCGTGTACGAAACATAATTACGTACGTGGAAGAGCATCCGCTACATAGTAAAGAAACAATCATGAACAGAATTTGAATAGGTCAAGAGGATATGAACGAGTAGTCCATAAGAATAATCACGGATGTTCAAGGAAGGACAGGCACATTTGTTATAAATACTGGTGTTAGCGCTTTTCAAAATGTTCGATACAGTTTGCAGCATGCACATGTTAGAGACCTACTACGTTGTGTACATCAAATTGCACACGTCATACAGCACAATTATATCAAAGGAAGCAGTGGATGATTGCATAACTTCAGTTAGTGCTGCAGAACTGGATGACGTAAGGTAATGAAAATTCAATTAAAGCGCCAACTTGACGACGCACAGCAAACTGCGGTATCACCCCAAAATTTGTAGGCAAGGTAAACGAAGTTATCCCATTGTTCAATAAGGAATTTGTTTTCAACTTCGAGCAATCCGGATTTGAATATGGAATGCATATTAAAGGAACGCTCGCAATTAGAGGTGCCAAGAGAGTTGTATCAATAACAGCTAACATCAGTGCCTTAACGCATTCGTATACCATTACTCCGAATGTTAATACGGACGGTAAACTCATTGAGAAGTTATATATTGTGTCGCAATAATTTGGAGGTGCTCTGCCCCCACAATTCTTTGTCGTGCGCGTGATCCTGCAAGGGCTGTGAGCACTATTTAGGTCAGAGCAAGCGAGAGTGGGAATATGGGCAAAAGAGAAATACAACTTTGGCATTAGCACTGCTTTAGGCGAATAACTGATCAAAATAACTTGCTTTTGCTTGATTCGCGATCGGCGTATCATAATCGTACTCCTTAGAGTAAACTATCACTCCTGAAAAGTGTGTGACATCGCAGTTCATACCACCTGGAACCACAGGACATATTCGGTCCCTGAATCTTGGAATTTCCGTACATATGAAACATATTATTGCACTATCTGCTGCTACGCCTTAAATGACAGCGAATGTCACGACAAGCTCCACGAGACACTGTTTCGCATTCGGTTGCATTCAATCACACTCCATCGTTTCTCATCACCTAGTTATACAAACACACTGAAGAGCCAAAGAAAGTGGTACGCCAGCCTAATATCCTGGAGGGGCTCGGCCAGCACGCAGAAATGCCGCAACACGACGTGGCATGGGCTCGACTAATGTCTAAAGTTGTGCTGATGGGGAACGGACAACATTAATCCAGCACGGATGTCCATAAATCCGTAAGAGTACGAGGAGGTGGACATCTCTTCTGAACAGCACGTTGCAAGGCATCCCAATATACTCAATAATGTTCATGTCTGGGTTGTTTGGTGGCCAGCGGATGTGTTTAAACTCAGAAGAGTATTCCTGGAGCCACTCTGTAGCAATTCTGGACGTGTAGGTTGTCGCATTGTCCTGATGGAATTGCCCAAGTCCGTCGGAATGCACAATGGACATGAATGGATGTAGGTGATCAGACAGGATGCTTGCGTACGTGTCACCTGTCAGAGTCGTATCTAGACGTACGAGGGGTCCCATATCATTCCAACAGCACACCCCGCACACCATCACACCATTACAAAGCCTCCACTAGCTTTAATAGTCCCCTAATGATATGCAGGGTCTGTGGGCTCATGAGGTTGCCTCCATACCCGTACACATCTATCCGCTCGATACAATTTGAAACGAGACCAGGCAACATGTTTCCACTCATCAACGAACAGTCTAGTGTCGGTGTTGACGGGCCCAGGTGAGGCGTAAAGCTTCGTGTCGTGCAGTCATCAAGGGTACACAAAAGCCCATATCGATGATGTTTCGTGGAATGGTTCGCACGCTGACACTTGTTATGGCCCAGCTCTGAAATCTGCAGGAATTTGCGGAAAGGTTGTACTTCTTTCACGTCGAACGATTCTCTTCAGTCATCGTTGGTCCAGTTCTTGCAGGATCTTTCTCCGGCCGCAGTGGTGTTGGAGATTTTATGTTTTACCGGATTCCTGATATTCAAGGTACACTCGTGAAATGGTCGTACGGGAAAATCCCCACTTCATCGCTACCTCGGATATGCTGTGTCCTATCGCTCGTGCGCCTACTATAACACCACGTTCAAACTCACTTAAATCTTGATAGCCTGCCATTCTTGCAGCAGACACTTAGTGTTTTATATAGGCGTTGCCGACCGCAGCGTCGTATTCTGTGTGTTTACAAAAATCTGTATTTGAATACGCATGCCTATGCCAGTTTCTTTCTATATGCTTTCCTTAGGAGTGGATACCTAGCTGAACGTCCTGCACTGTTAATAACTTCAAAGGAGTTCACCTTCGATCTTAATAGTGCGAACCTTGGTGATCACTGTACCGTGCCACTTTTATTCTGTGTTGATGTTGCAAGTTAATGGTTACATGCGCTAAAAACATAATTAATTGGATCTCATGTGATTACATGAGCTGTTACTGAAAACGGTAGTTAAAAGGATACTAGACAGAATAATCTCAAGGGCAGGTATAGATAGGCAGCTGGAGGGAAGAGAGTGAGAAATCTACTTCAAGGTGTGTGACCAAAACGACAAAGTATATTAGCGGACATCAAAGAAAAATTACTTACTGTAGACTCTGAGGCGTTGCCTCGTCGTTCATCAACATCGACGGAGGACTGACACTCATTTGAGGATGGTGTGAAGGTATCGAAGCCGGGCTTCCATCTTGCCGTGTGGGAGATGTGTGCCCCTTTCGTGAAGAAGGTGGCAGCAGTGATGGGGGTGAGCTTTGTGGAGTATCCCACTGCTGCTGCGTTCCACATCCCAGTCCGATTTCCGCTGCCAGTACCTACAGCACGAGTCCATGCTTATTACTGTACACACACTAAGAAAATGTGCGCACCAGCTCTAGTGTACTTACAATCTATTCCGATTTTGCAGATCGAAACACTGTGAAAAAGAGACGTAATCCTATTCAACTTGCCGTTCACGCCTAAGACAGACGTTATTTTTTTAGGTGCGGTATGTTGTTAAAATATTCCTAATTTTAGGACCAAGCAATGGTGAGCAAATATTTTCACATCGTTATTTTTCAAATATTTACCTTAATTCACTCAGTGTTGTATTAGGTTTAAAGCAATGAATCGTATTTCGTAAACTACTAATCATGTAGTTCATGTAATCTAGAATCTCTAATAACTGTGATGCTATACAACGTAAATAATACACTCCCACAAAAAGTAGTCATTGAGCAGTCTTCAAGCTATGTATTTTTTACAGTATCTAATGTTAAATATTCACTCGGAAACTGTGATCTCTAAACTCAAGATTCCCTATAGGTGCTCTAAAGAGAGCAAGGGCATAAGAAGCTCACCTTTTATACAGTGGCTTGACTAGCAGGCACGTAATTTCAGAATTGCTTCAGAAAGAGTACAGTTATTTACAAATTATTACGTATTCACGGTATTTTGCATTATAGTGCATAATGCATAGAGACTATTAACCATTGTATTTATGAAACTGAAGAGGAACATGAATCATAGACTCTCTGTGGATATCGCTGTTCTCCCAATTAGAATGTACTGAACTTCAATCGTAACTCTCACTTGAGCTTTTAACATTCGTTCGCACTTATTGAATAGTATACCTAACACAACGTTTTAAATGAAAGTACTTAAATAATTCAGCGGAACTGTGAACCCAGATAAAAGGAAAATAATCAACGGAAGATGGCAATTACTTAGAATTTTCTATTACTTTATTTTGAACACTACCGCAAAATGAAATTTGTCTATCATCATCAGACCCTTCGTACAAGTAATTTCTCTTTGTCTCATTTCGTTGCGCGGATTTGCGTCCTTAGGATCCTGTCATTCATTGATGATACTAATGACCCTTACGAGTAGGATTCTAATAAGGGACATAATTATGAAACGTTGCTGGTGTTCCATAATAGCAGCAGTTTACGACAACACGAAAAAAACTGTTGTGGTAGAACTATATTTCTGTGAGATAACGTGTTTCCCTGTTCATTTTCCTTTATGCTCTCATATGCATGTGGAACTTTGGCTACTATAGTTCAATTCTTTTATCTTGGCGGCTCGCGCATGCCCGCCCAGACGCTGGAGATTGCTGCGTTGCCAGTTGCACACGACGCACGCGCCAATAGAAGCAGCGCCATAGTACAGCATAGTTCGCAAGCTTACGTGTAGGGGGGAGCGCGCAGTTCATGAAATAAAGCCACCACGGCCGCATTAACCCTTTCGCTGCTACAAAGACGTGCTCCCTGCATTCCGCGCTGTGGGCGATTTTGTCACTGCATTACTCGCCTGTGCAGACACATTGTGTTCCGACTGCTTTGACACTCTTTATCATTCGATTCCACAAAAACTATTTGGCTCAAAAATTAGATTTTTACCTATCTTATTGACTGATACCTTCCCCCCATAAATGACTTAATTCTGTTTCGATGTTCAACGCAGTTATTATGCAGCATTAAATATAGTAAACCTCTGCACGAAATTTTGAAGAGTTTGCAGAGGTAAAAGTCCATAGAGTATACTTTCCGTATGGTCGATTTTAGTTGCCACAATGTTGAGAATGAAATGTGGACAAGATACCTATATATTTCATTTAATTTAAGTACCACATAAGTGTCGTATGTAATATTGAGAAATATTCCACCTCTCGCGACTGTGATAAAAGTTTTACTTACACTGGGCACGTTTGGCTTTATTTTAAAGCACTTCAATCAATCAAAAGAAAGTAGACAAAATACATTAAACAAAACTGTGGACTTACAAAAACATTAGGACTTGAATATACCGTCTGTCAGTGAAGTGCTCAGAGCTATGTCAAATATAATTTATTTGCTAAAACACTGATGAGCCAACACAAACGTTGAATATGGTGCTACCGCAGCACAAAACTACGAAAGGTGACTTGGCAATGGAGGACACAAAATACAGTCCTCTTATGATGCTTCAAAAGAGAGAAACGCGTCTGGTCTAAATAAGTCGACTATTACAGTTGCAGAAGAGGGATATATTTCAATACCATTGGTAAAACTGCGACTATGGAACAAAAACAAGAAATAGAACTTGAATACCATTGTGTATGTGCCATACCTTTCACCGATGGAAGTGCTTTAAAATAAAGCCAAACGCGTCGTGTGTATATAAAACTTTTATTACAGTCGCGAAAGACGGAATATTTCTCAATATTACATACGACACCTATGTGGTACTTAAATTAAAAGAGATATTGTTATACAGTAAATATTGTATGAAATTTAGGTATCTTGTCCACATTTCATTCTCAACATTGTGGCAACTAAAATCGACCACCGAGCGAGGTGGCGCAGTGGTTAGACACTGGACTCGCATTCGGGAGGACGACGGTTCAATCCCGCGTCCGGCCATCCTGATTTAGGTTTTCCGTGATTTCCCGAAATCATTCCAGGCAAATGCCGGGATGGTTCCTCTGAAAGGGCACGGCCGACTTCCTTCCCCATCCTTCCCTAATCCGATGAGACCGATGACCACGCTGTCTGGTCTCCTTCCCCAAACAACCAACCAACCAACCAAAATCGACCATATGGAAAGTATACGCTATGGACTTCTACCTCTGCAAACTCTTCAAAATTTCGTGCAATGGTTTACTACATTTAATGCTGCACATCAAAACAAAATTAAGTCATTTATGGGGGGAAGGTATCAGGCAAGAAGACGTATAAAAATCAAATTTTTTTGCCAAATAGTTTTTGTGAAATCGAATGATAAGTGTGTCAAAGCAGTGGGAACACCATGTGTCTGCACAGGCGAGAAGTGCAGTGATGACAAAATGCGGGGAGCACGTGTCTGCAGCAGCGAAAAAGTTAATGAAGAGGCAAAGCACTAGAAATTTCATTCAAACGAATAAAATTCGTGAAGTAAGGCACTCCAATATTGTTTTTAAATAAAGAAAATATTAAGCCACACACAAGGTTTGAACTCACAACCTTTCCCTTTGCAGCCTAACACCCTAACTGTTACGCTACCTCAGCTCCTCAAACAGTGTCATTCCATAAGGACTCTAACACCTCACACCTCACACTACTACTTATAAACACTGTTGGTATGACTATGAATTACTCACGCTTCTTCGAAGTACAATAGGAAATAAACAGTTACCGCTGTTCTTTATTGCGAAAAAGCAGTTCGTGAGAATGATACCAACACCTTTCCTTGCTATTACCTGAACTAGGAGGATTATTGCTTGTTTGGTTTAATTAATTAATAGAATATGAAGCAATTGGTATAAAGAATGCATTTTCCAAACTTTCTGTAAAAGAAAATCTGTCAAGACATTGCTTTTGTTCTATTACTTTAATTATGACTGAACGTTTCTAAAACTGAAGACACTCGTCCGTGGTCTGCACTGCTGTCGAGTCTGGCTACGTCGTTCTCTGTTCATTGGCTGACTGTGTTTTGTGACGTCAGATGCGCAGAACGAACCTAAACTCGGCCACCAAGATATATGACGCGCACTTTAGTCATTTCGTATTGTTATACCTTTGATTTACAGTAAATACTGCGAAATATGTGTAATGTGCTTCTGAATGGAGGTTTAATTTGATATGGTATCCTATTCGTATTGTCTTTACCAGAGAAACATTCTTATACAAAACGAAGTGACCCAATCTTTCTAAATCGTATAGGTTGTAAACGCTGATAGTATATACATCACAGAAGCGGTTATTCTGTACCATCTAATGATAGTATTGAATTAGGTACCCAAAACAAAACTTTTGCAAAAAACTGGATGCTGATTAACGATTGAATAGGTGCACTTACCTTCGCTCCACTGTGCCCTTCACAGCCAACGGCAATGGATGGCGTTTCAGCTGCTGCTGCGTTGCTCTCTTCCTGCACTTGTGTGTCTTGTTGGAGTACATCTGCACTTCTTTGGCGTTTTCTCGCATCAGTGTCTTTCTTTGTGTTCTGACGAGGTCTCTTATTCTGGTTCTGCTCCTTTTCTTCCCTTTTAGCGGCCCTAACAATGGTAAAACAGACAAACTCTTTAAATCCGACTGAAAAGCGGGAGCAAAAGTACAATAGTGATTCCAGTATCCTTAACTAAAGTCATAAAACTGCCTGCCAGAGTCCGTCCGAAGAGTTCGAAAAAATTATCAAAACCTATCATGGAAATGAATCACAATATTAGCATCAATTAATACATGTGAGTAATTTAGAAGTAGATATTTTCAGAACTGTGATACGCAGCAAGATTTTGGAACATGTATTGTGTTTGAACATTATGAATTATCTCTTAGATAAGGGTCTAATGACACAGAGACAACACGGACTCAGAAAACATGTGAAACACAATTAGCTTTTTACTCACACGAAGTGTTGAGTCTACCGCCAGGGATTTCAAATTGATTCCGTATTTCTAAATATCCAGAAGGCTTTCGATACCAATGCTGACAAGTGGCTGGTAATCAAATTTCGTGCTTATGGAATATCGCCTGAATTAGGCGAAGGAATTCTTCATTTCCTGTCATAGAGACCACAGTTCATAGGAACTGACAGAAAGTCATCGACTAAAACAAAAGTTATTTCTGGCATTCCCCAAGGTAGTTTTATAGTCCCACTGCTGTTCCTAGTCTATATAAACAATTTAGAAGACGATCTGGGCAGCTGTCTTAGCTTGTTTTCAAATTATGCTGCAGTCTATCGTCAATTGGAAATGATACGGATAAGATATCTATATGATATGAACATTGGCAATTGACCCTAAATAATGAAAAGTGTGAGGTTATCCACATGAGTGCTAATAGGAATCACTTCAACTTCGGTTATATGATAAATCAATCAAATCTAAAGGCCATATATTCAACTAAATACCTAGAATTTGAAATGAACACATAGGAAACGTTGTAGGGAAGGGGAAACAAATACTATGGTTTATTGGCAGAACACTTACAAGATGCAGAAGAAGTACTAAAGAGACTGTCTACACTACACTTGTCCGTCATCTTTTGGAGTACTACTGCACGGTGTGGGATTCCTATGAGATAGGATTAACGGGGTACATCCAGAAAGTAAAAAGAAGGGCAACAGGTTTTGCATTAACGAGAAATAGGGTAAAGAGAGTTAATAATAACACATTAATATTAATGTTGCTATGCAATAAATCGGTTTCGGGAAGGGAGTTTCTAACCTGCCTCCTGGATATCGCCCTCTAGCTGTTTTGCCTTCCCTAAATCGTTTCAGGTTAATTTTTGGATGGTTCTTTATGTAAGTCCAGACCGTTTTCCTAATCGATCCTTGTCCAGCTGAACAAGTGGTCTGCCTTTAATGCTTATGATGTTAGCGGGAAGTTCTAAGAACTTAATGATGGCGACACTGTCTTTCCCAAGGTGAAGACGTTCAAAAGTGTAAGTTCTCATCCAATACAGAACGTCTTACATTTACAAAGAGTTGAAACAGATAAAGTTCAGGAGTCCTTATTTTTCTACTATGAATCAAAGTATGTGTCAAAAGGATATAGGAATTGACGTCCGTACAAAAAATGAGGATTTTAAGAGCATTCACTCACAGATAAGCTACTCGATTTTACACTGTCATTGTTTTACAGATTTAGCCTTTCTTCTGTACACGTAGACACGTAGACGTAGTTACACACAAAACTAAACAAAGCTATGACCGAACAGGCCATGAAGGCCCAATGCTACCGACCGGCAGCTGTGTCATCCTCAACTCACAGGAGTCACTGGATGCAGATATAGATGAGCGTGCGGTCAGCAGACCGCTCTCCCGGCCGTATGTTAGCTTACGAGACCGGAGCCGCTGCTTCTCAGTTACCTAGCCCTCAGTTTGCCACACAAGGGCTGAGTGCACCCCGCTTGCCAACAGCGCTCAGCGGACAGGGTGGTCACTCATCCAAGAGCTAGCCCAGTCCGACAGCGCTAAACTTCGGTGACCTGACGGGAAGCCGTGTTACCACTGCGGCAAGACCGGTGGCTGAAAATACACACAAATTATGACTAATGGCTAAACTGTCACACTGCAGCCGTTATGAGGATAGATGCTCAACAATTTTCGAGTAGAAAACTAAAGTCCAAGGTAACTGTCTTCATAACAGAATACTAAGGATTGTAGCATCAAGACATGGTAATATACATTATATTTATTTTTGTAACATTACTGGATGATTCAGCCAAATTGTATATCTCAAATATTTTTCGACACGTTTAAGATATCGTAATTCTGTTTTCAGCCAGATCAGTTGTGAGAGAGTCCTTACTACGTTTTGCATAGTCACCTTTTGAAGCGAAAATAACAACAGAGATATAGGTATCATCTTCGCTTATACAAATGGACCTACTGAAATTTCTGTTTCTATTATAGTAGTTCTAAGAGAGAAGAATTCAATGACGGTTCACTATTCGGAATCCGATAACCATTTTCTGAGCAATGACAGTTTATATAGCTAAGGCTTATCTGTTTTTATATGAAACGAGTTACTACGTTATGACTTCGCATACATGTGAAAAGAAAGCCACTACTGTTCAACTGCACTGCTGAAAAATTTACACACCGTAAAATATCGAGGAAAAATTACTGAGACCGACCTTACGTGGAACATCACATTAAACAAATGGTAGTAGACGCAGATGCCAGGCGGAGAACCTTAGAAACTGTAAGTCATCCACGAAGAAAGTGGTGTAGAAGGCGCTTGTTCGAACGATTCTTTAGTATTGTCAGTCAGTATCGGATCCTTACCAGGTAGTACTGAGAGAAGAGTGAGAGAAAATCCAACAAAGAACAGCGACTTTCGTCACGGGATCGTCAAGTCGGCGCGAGACCGTTACCGTGATCCACAATAAACTCAAATGGCAGATGTTAAGGGAGAGGCGTTGTGCTTCATGGATGGGTTTACTACTGAAATTTCGAGAGATCACTGTCCAGCAAGGGTCGCACAATACAGATACATCAAAAAAAGTTTTGCATTACCTCGGTTCCGAGAGTTCCGGAACCTGTACAGAAAACCTGGAATAGAGATCAACATAAAAAACATTTCCACCATTTTTATTGCTCATGAAAACCACACATTGACTGTTGTACCGCCATACAGCGAGACCTTCAGAGGTGGTGGTCCTGACTGCTGAACACACTGGTACTTCCAATACCCAGTAGCATGTCCTCTTGCATTGATACATGCCTCGTGGCATGCTATCCACGTGTTCATCAAGGCCTGTTGGTCCAGATTGGCCCACTCCTCAATGGCGATTTGGTGTAGATCCGTCTGAGTGGTTGGTGGGTCACGTCGTCCATAAACAGCCCTTTTCAATCTATCCCAGGCATGTTCGATAGTGTTCATGTCTGGAGAACATGCTGACCATTCTAGTGTAGCGATGTCGTTATCCTGAAGGAAGTCAGTCACAAGATGTGCGCGATGGGGGAGCGAATTGTCGTCCATGAAGACGAAGGCCTCGACAGTATGCAGCCAAAACGGTTGCACTATCGCTCGGAGGATGGCATTTACGTTTCGTACAGCCGTTACGGAGCCTTCCATGACCACCAGCGGCGTACGTCGGCCCAACATTATGACACCCCAAAACAGTAGGGAATCTCCACTTTGCTGCACTCGCTGGACAGTGTGTCTAAGGCGCTCAGCCTGACCAGGTTGCCTCCAAACACGTCCACAACAGTTGTCTGGTTGAAGGTATATGCGACACTCATTGGTGAAGAGAACCTGATGCCAATCAAATGGCTCTCAGCACTATGCGACTTAACTTCTGAGGTCATCAGTCGCCTAGAACTTAGAACTAATTAAACCTAAGTAACCGAAGGACATCACACACATCCATGCCCGAGGCAGGATTCGAACCTGCGACCGTAGCGGTCCCTCAGCTCCAGACTGTAGCGCCCAGAACCGCACTGCCACTCCGGCCGGCCCTGATGCCAATTCCGAGCGGTCCATTCGTCATGCTGTTGGGCCCATCTCTACCGCCCTGTATGGTGTCGTGGTTGCAAAGATGGACCTCGCCGTGGAAGTCGAGAGTCAAGTTGCGCATCATACAGCCTTTTGCGCACAATTTGAGTAGTAACACGACGCCCCGTGGCTGCACGAAAAACATTATTCAACATGGTGGCGTTGCTGTCAGAGTTCCTCCGAGCCATAATCCTTAGGTAGCGTCATCCACTGCAGTAGTAGTCCTTGGGCACCATGCGAAGCATATCATCTACTGCTCCTGCCTCTCTGCATCTCCTCCATGTACGAACAACATCGCTTTGGTTCACTCCGATACGCTTGGACACTTCCTTTGTTGAGAGGTCTTCCTGGCACAAAGTAACAATGCGGAAGCTATGGAACCGCGGTATTGACCGTCTAGGCATGGTGAACTACAGACAACACGAGCCGTGTACCTCTTTCTTGGTGGAATGACTGGGACTGATAGGCTGTCGGACCCCCTCCGTCTAATAGGCGCTGGTCATGGATAGTTGTTTACATCTTTGGGCGGGTTTAGTAACATCTCTGAACAGTCAAAGGGACTGTGTCTGTGGTAAAATACCCAAAGGCAACGTCTACCTTCTGGAGTTCTGGGAACCGGGGTGATGCAAAACTATTTTATGTGTGTGTATTACTTCATCCCACATACATCTCTCGTAATGACTACGACAAAAATATTCGACAAATTAGGGCAAATTCAAAGGCTTACCAGCAGTCATTCTTTTCACGCGCCATTCGTGTATGTAACAAGGTAGGGGGGATCAGTTAGTGGTAGCAGAAGTACCCTCCACCACACACCATTAGTAGGCTTGCGGAGTATGCGTAAAGGTTTGATTTCATACCGAAAGAAGGAAACAGGTCATGTTGGGCAAAGAATACAGCTGCCGCTGTACATTTACCTTATTTAAAAAGGACGACCGGTTTCGTAACGTTAGTACGTCATCAGATGGAGAGTTGAATAGAAAGAAAGCGTAGAATAGTACCAGGAAGTAGGAAGTAGGTTACAGTACATTTGTTCATCCACTGCTTGAATATTGCTCACCAGCGTGGGATCCGTACCAGATAGGGTTGATAGAAGCGATAGAGAAGATCCAACGGAGAGCAGCGCGCTTCGTTACAGGATCATTTAGTAATCGCGAAAGCATTACGGAGATGATAGATAAACTCCAGTGGAAGATTCTGCAGGAGAGACGCTCAGTAGCTCGGTACGGGCTTTTGTTGAAGTTTCGAAAACATAACTTCACCGAGGAGTCAAGCAGTATATTGTTCCCTCCTACGTATATCTCGTGAAGAGACCATGAGGATAAAATCAGAGAGATTGGAGCCTACACAGAGGCATCTTTCTTTCCACGGAGACTGGAATAGAACGGAGAACGGATAGAGGTACTCAAAGTACCGTCCGCCACACACCGTCAGGTGGCTTGCGGAGTATGGATGTAGATGTAGATGTAGAAGTGACAACCTTTGATAACAAGGTCGTCAGATTAATGCCGAAAGTGGGGTAATGCAAGTAATATAAAATGTAGCGATGACTAATATTTACAGCTACAACTTGATATCGGAGTACTGTTGATACTAAACTTCTCCTTCGTTCCTAGAATTTCATTGCATTACAAAAAATTTGCCGCAGCCCACGATTGCAAAAATTTTGTCGCAGAACACGACATACTATCATCGAAGGTGTAAGGCGACAGCCTATTAGGACGGCGAGAGACCCTGATTTAAACGTAAACACGCGAACGCGCGTGCCTAGGCGGCGGTTAAGCTCGAGGCTCGCCTGTTTTGACAGCTAAGTTCGGTCTGATAGGAGCAAGCGGAGGGGAAGAGGAGGGAGTGTAGATCACACTTCGGTCCACACATGAGACACGAAAAGCACAAGGAGAGAGAAGCGCTGATTCCCGACGAGGAAATGGTTGTCCGTTGAAGGGGGACAATGGGACCTTCTCAAGGCTACACTTGCATGACAATACGAGAAATAAAGTTCGTTAGAAATTAATAAGCATTCATCAGTAGATGTCACTGAGGAGCTAGTAGCCACCCTTTAGGCATAAAAAAGAGATAATTACGAGAGTAAAGACGCGCTTTCCATATCTGCATCAGTTTGTAAGATCTTGTAAATTAAATATTATGTTTATTTTTTGAAATATAAAAGCAATTATGTCGGTTTCACATTGTGCGATTACTACAAACAAGGTGCTTACGGAATAGCTCGGAGAACTGTATCGAACAGTCATAGCAGACTCACTCAAATTGTACACATTTCTAAATGATAGCCCGACATATACATTTCGCAAGTAAAATCAGTTTTTCTTGCTAAGTACATATTAAAACCACAAAGGTAGCGGCAGTACTACTAAATAGAAATAAGTAGGAAACTACTAGATCGCATAGTCTAAATTATTTATTAAACTTATCCCTCAAAGCACGAAAAACTAAGGGTAGCCACAAAAAACAGTTTTTTGTAAGGAACACTGTTACTTCTGTAAAATATCTGGGAGTATGCGTGCAGAACGATTTGAAGTGGAATGATCATATAAAATTAGTTGTTGGTAAGGCGGGTACCAGGTTGAGATTCATTGGGAGAGTGCTTAGAAAGTGTAGTCCATCAACAAAGGAGGTGGCTTACAAAACACTCGTTCGACCTATACTTGAGTATTGCTCATCAGTGTGGGATCCGTACCAGATCGGTCTGACGGAGGAGATAGAGAAGATCCAAAGAAGAGCGGCGCGTTTCGTCACAGGGTTATTTGGTAACCGTGATAGCGTTACGGAGATGTTTAATAAACTCAAGTGGCAGACTCTGCAAGAGAGGCGCTCTGCATCGCGGTGTAGCTTGCTCGCCAGGTTTCGAGAGGGTGCGTTTCTGGATGAGGTATCGAATATATTGCTTCCCCCTAGTTATATCTCCCGAGGAGATCCCGAATGTAAAATTAGAGAGATTAGAGCGCGCACGGAGGCTTTCAGACAGTCGTTCTTCCCGCGAACCATACGCGACCGGAACAGGAAAGGGAGGTAATGACAGTGGCGCGTAAAGTGCCCTCCGCCACACACCGTTGGGTGGCTTGCGGAGTATAAATGTAGATGTAGATGTAGAATTGTGAGATGAAGCCCTCAGACGTAACACGCACCTCCTTTTTTAAGTCCAACCCCGTCCCACAGAGCCCCATTGAACAGTACTGTTCTGGGATGTGTGTTCAAATGGTTCAAAGGGCTCTGAGCACTATGGGGCCTAACATCTGAGGCCATCAGTCCCCTAGAACTTAGAACTACTTAAACCTAACTAACCTAAGGACATCACACAAACCCATGCCCGAGGCAGGATTCGAACCTGCGACCGTAGCGGTCTCGTGGTTCCAAACAGACGCACCTAGAACCGCTCGGCCACACCGGCCGGCGGGATGTGTGTGGCTGATATTTTCATGCATTAGCATGTGGGAGATCCGTGCTGATTTATAGAAGCAAGGTTAAATGACTGATTCTAATTTTGACAAGTTTTACAGAACATTTATTAGTCGCCCGTCACAGTGTTAGCAAAAGATTGTGATATGGTGGCAAAGGGGCCAATAGCCGGAGACTAAAATGGAATATAAATAAACCTATAAGATGAGCAGTGAAGGGAACGGAAGAAAACTGAAAACAAAACGGAAGAAAACCATATCATTTACTAGTCGATCCTACGAGTGGAGTCCGGGCTGCGCCGAGGGTAATTTCATACTGACGCGGAAACGTATGATGGGCCATTAGACAGGTAGCGCGTGTGCAGAACAAGTTGGCTGGTTGGTTCAAATGGCTCTGAGCACTATGGGACTCAACTGCTGAGGTCATTAGTCCCCTAGAACTTAGAACTAGTTAAACCTAACTAACCTAAGGACATCACAAACATCCATGCCCGAGGCAGGATTCGAACCTGCGACCGTAGCGGTCTTGCGGTTCCAGACTGCAGCGCCTTTAACCGCACGGCCACTTCGGCCGGCGCAAAACAATTAAGGCGGAATCGGGGTGTGAGCAAAATGCAAGGAATTGGGTTCACACGAGGTTACGAAGTCACATAGATGTAACAGAAAATATAATATGGATATCATTGTAAGATATAAATGGTGTAATGAGGGAAACTATTAAAATGTAAAAAATCTTTAAAAAACGAAAAGGAGAGAGACCCATGCTTTCTATTGCAAGTGTTTGGCTTTGTGATTCGTCTGCAGTCAATTCCTGGTATTTTTCTCACACTCAGATTCTGTCTTAGTTTTTCTGCGCATGCACCACCTGTCTTATGGCCCAGCTTATGTTTCCTCGTTACTGTCGCGGTGCTGCCCGGACTACATTCGTCGGATCGACTAGTAAATGATATGCTTTCTCTCCTATTTTTCAGTTTTGCTCCGTTCCACCCATCGCAGCATGTTTTATAGGATTGTATGTAATGTATGTAATGTACTGAACTGGGGACCTAGAAACGACGGAGAGGGTTCGTCCCACCCGTAGCCCTCAGTGGTTCACAACCCCACAACAGGC
This sequence comes from Schistocerca americana, assembly GCF_021461395.2. Taxonomy (NCBI): domain Eukaryota; kingdom Metazoa; phylum Arthropoda; class Insecta; order Orthoptera; family Acrididae; genus Schistocerca; species Schistocerca americana. The sequence goes on from NC_060130.1 coordinate 337,684,251, forward strand.
TACAGCAGTCCAGTCACTCCACCGCTGCCCCACAATGAACCCCCGGTTATTGTGCGGTTCGGCCCCCAGTGGACCCCCCGGGAATGTCTCACACTAGACGAATGTAACCCCAGATGTTGGCGAGGTAGAGTAATTATGGTGTACGCGTACGTGGAGACAATCGCCGTCATAGCGTAACTGAGGCGGGTTAAGGGGAACCAGTCCACATTCACCTAGGCAGATCGAAAACCGCCTTAAAAAGCATCCAGAGACTGGCCGGCACACCGGACCTCGACACTAATCCGCCGGGCAAATTCGTGCCTCCGCTCGGAAAGTTTATTGGTTTACTTACATTTCTATATAAGTTCCTCTATTGGCCTCTTCTACCTTTGGTTATAGTGAGCTACGACATGACTTTGACAATGAAGTGAAATCCTAGGAATCGGGGGAAAGTTTGATATCAACTCAATTCCAGTATCAAGTTGTAATTGTCAGTATTCGTCAGCGCCATCTTTTATATTTGTTGCTTTCATCCACTACTGGCTGTGATCTGAGGTTCTTTTTATACAAGGTTGTCATTTCCTGGTACTAGTTGACCGCTTCTTTCCATCAGGACTTTAAACCTGATGACGTAACGAAAGTCACTAAAATAACTGTGCTTTTTAAGTAAAGTACCCACGCAGCTAAAACTGTATTTTTGGTTCAACATGAACTTTTTTAGCTGTGAATGTCCGTTGAATAAAATTTTTAGGAATACGTCACGCCGGATAAGAAACCTACGATGTTTCACAGCCATGATACCGATACAAAAGCGACACAAAGGAAATGAACCGTTCATTCACTCTGTGTTGCTCGCGAGAGCCGAGGGCTGCTCATTTTGAAAAAAAAAAAAGCATTCTATTGTTTATGAAGAAAGCAGAAGGAAAACGAAGAGAACAGATGAGGTTAAGCACAAAGGTATGCCGACAGACAGGGTCCAAAAAGGATGACAATTCAGCAAATATACAAACCATTTTTGTTCGGAAGAGGTGAAGAGCTGACTGAATTAAGTATTCGTTCTACAGCTGTTTCCCATGATCTATATGTCAGCTTCAGAGAAAATGCGACTACCTCTAGAATAAGTCCTCATAGCGTTTTCCGCATTTTGCGTACAAACAGCTTTCATGCATAGCATGTGTCACTTCATCAGTGGATTAAGCAGCGAGGTTTACTGAAAACAAGTGGGATTTACTCTCTCAGGTCAGATACGCCATCGGGACAATAAGTTATTCAATGAGTACCTGTACCGATGGCGCTACCACTAAAAACCTTGGAAAGTCGAAAGCAAAAAATATGTAATAATGGGCCGCTGAGAATCTGCACTGACTGAGGCTCACTGAACGCATCTGACACAGTGAGCGACTGCATGCTGTTAACCAAGAACCAAGCGTACCGAACAGACTCAGATACGTTAGTGATATCTCTGAACAGTCAACGGGACTGTTGTCTGTGGTACAATATCCACAGTCGACGTCTATCTTAAGGAGTTCTGGAACCGGGTTGATGGAAAACTTTTTTTGATATGTGTAGAAAACTTGGGCGACCCGTTCTAGAGTACTACCCGAGTGCTTGGAATCACCACTAGGTGAATTCAATGGGAATCCGTGGATCAAAGATGACTTTCTCTTCTTGGATTACTATTGAGAAAATACAGAGAACTGTTATTTGCGACTGATTACTGAACGATTCTTCTATTGGCGCAAACGTATGTGTCACGTAAAGACCGCGATGACAAGATAAGAGAAATTAGAGTGTAATGTGACTGGCAAAGATGGCTTTAGGATCCTATATCAGTTCAGTTAAATTTATTTCGTCAATAAAACTGGTAGCTACTAACTGTTGGGCAGTGGTTGAAAGGTTCTTACGCGGAGTTACAGACTCCGAAACCTTCTGTGTCTGCTGTAGAATTGTTATAAAGAAGGCTTTATTCAAGTTATGGAGGTGGGGATGAGGCATTCTGGAGTTGTTTCCAAGGCCAGCCAGGCGTATTCTGACGTTACGACTTCCACAAGTTAATCCTTGGCTTCAGATTCCCACTTGAGATGCAGCAAGTATTTATTCAGCACAGATTTCAACAAGAATCCTATCTTTCTCTTCTCATGAATAGTGAATAATGTCAAGTCATCGGAATAGTATTTCTGTTCGGTCAATCTTGTGTATTTCTTCCCATATTAGGAACTGTGTATCCTTCGTCAAACTATAGTAAAAGACAGTTCAAACTCGGTGCCAGCCTAGAGATATTTTTGTTCGTATTTGTACTCCATATCAGGGAAACCTTAGCAGCACTCACTGTATTTTCATTCTTCGAGGCATAGTCACGTTTGTCGCACATTACTTTCTCTTTATTTTGTAATGTTTCACTCGTCCTACGTGAGTACCATTTGAAATGTAGAAATACATGTGTTACGCAATCATACAACAAAATAAATTCATGGATTCAATCTACAACCTGATAAATTACATTACGAGGCCGTAGACCACATATCAAAAATATGGAGCTGTATATAACGCCGCTCTAATACATAAAGTAGAGCAAGTATAAGGGGCAAACAAATTAAAATCGAAAATCCGCCATAACACTCAGTCTTATGGCCCCACCGTTGTGCCACATCATAGGTGCTCACAGCAGTGGGCTATTACCTTGTTTGTTGGCTGGCTAGTCGAACGTGGTCGTCTAGCTGTCACAATCTCGTACGACTAGCTGCTATGATTCGATTACCCTTCAGGCAGTTGTGTAAAAGACGTGGCCTGCATTCCTCGCACGCTCACTACATAGAGTCTGACGATCACACAGAGACAAGTTTCTCGGGCGTGGAACCACAGACGGACGAGTGCTACGCTTCAGGGATGTGGTTGGAAAACACTGAAACAATCTTCGTACAGCCCGGATCATTCACTTTGTGATTTTCACATCTTACACAACCTTAACAAAGACATGTGTGGACGTTGGTTCAGTCGGACGAGGGAGTACAAGAGGTTGTGGATCACTCAGCGTCCGACCGCGTTCTACGAAACAGGAACTGGTAGTCTCGTCTCCCAGTGAATATCTCAACACATGTGGTAATTACTTTGAATGGAACCAAACGGTGGTCGTGTTGTGAAGCGTATTCTTTCATGTGACTGCCACCGTTAGGTTGTGTTCAATTGAGGTAGGCTCTCTGGTGATTCTGAGACATATCAGTTCCTGCTGAGCGAGTCCAAGCCCTATAGGTATGCCCTTTGGGTGAAACTACTTCATGAAACTTAATGCAAAAGAAATCAGTATTTAAAAACAATATCATTGAACTATGTATATACTCGTCACTTTTCCGGGGGTTCACATAAGGCCTGTAGCACAAAACCATACCTGTTTGTTAAAATAACAGTTTATTAATGTCATTTAAACTACCCTATATTAGCGTAAATTAATCATATCATTCAAACATGGTGCCGTGATTCCTCTTAAATCGACAGCTGTCTGAGAGCAGAAATCAGGGTACAACAAAGTCAATGAATCCAAGACTTCCCACAGCTAGGTCACTGGTTAAATTACACAGACGTGACAAGTCAATGAGGCTTATCAGTAATAACGATGACGCTCCCAGTAGCAAGATGAATTACATGCTCGATAAAAATCTATAAGTTGATGGCGAATTTAATAAGTGTGATAATAATAGCACCATATACGCAAATGTAGTTGTGGTTATGGATAATCCAGAAAAAAAACAATATCTGCGTTTTGGGCTGTTTCAAATTTAGTAAGCTTATCCATTGCGGATGTTTAAGAACGCATGACTGTTTATTCAGTATAATACCCTTTTCGAATTAGTTATTTACCCCATAAATCGGTTTCGAGCCTTTTCAGGCTGATCTCAGATGGCGCACAGCAGATTACGTGACTATTTCAAAGTGTAATGCCTACCTCTGGCTCTGTAAAAAGAAGATCGAACATGGTTTAATTCATTGCCATGAGTATACAAAAAATTTATAATGCGATTTTCATCCAAACATGAATTCTCTACATACCGCGCCAGTAGGGGCGACTTTGTTGTTAGTATCCATCTGTCAGCTTCCATTGTGAAGGACAGATCGTAACATATGCCTCCCTTTCACAGGATATGTACGTACATACACCGTAGTTACGAAACTTTGCCAGCACCCAGCATGTACTATACAACTGTTGTTCGATACAAAGGTCTTCCTACATATATGAAATAGGCCTACTTTGCACAGAGACATTACTTGTTCCTGTTTTCGTGTAATATAATCGATGTATTGGAAAGTACTTTAATAAAACCGTCTTTAACATTAATGTCCAGAGATAAATAGTATGAAGTCATAGTATTTGCAGAGAATTGCAGCTGTTTGTATGAACATGAACCCTACATTTAAAAATAAAAATAAGAGAACTTCAAATGACTTATTTCTGTTATCACGTTAACATAATTTAGAATATTAGTAAAGGTGATTCTGTTTTCTGCAGCTAAATGTAATGTATATATAATACTGATTTATTTTAAGAGTAGAAATTTTCGACGTTTAACCATATAATACTCGATCTATTCTGTGGTGGGATATTTACATTGACATCAATTTTGTCAGGATATAAAAAGATGTATAGAAAGTCTGGGGGGGGGGGGGGGGGGGCTGGCATAGGGAGCAGGGTTGAAGTGTAGGTTTGTTTGGCTGATTAACTGTTTTGAACAAGAAAGTCTTCGATATTCTCAAGGGAAAATTTGTTTCTCAGTTCAGTCTGGTCACTCAGTAGGTAGTCAGGTGCCATATTTGGTTGACAAAAATTTCAATTTTTTTAAGAAGGTCAAGTATCATGCCTCTGTTGGCAACATGAAGTATGTGGACGTCTTGTACTATGGTGTCTCCAGAATAATCGTGTTGGTCAAGATGTGTGGCACAGCTGGATTTGTTTACGTTATCAAACCGGAATGTATCCATGTGCACTTTACATATTGATGTGAGGCTTTTACTAGTTTGTAGGAGCCTGGATATGACTTTGAAATGAGTTTGTAGACATTTAACCTTTGATACTGTTGTAAAAAAGTTTTCGTACAGTTTATAATTTTATGCTGTATTTTATTGTTGATGGAGAATATTATATTTATGTAGTACGCCGTGAAGAAGCTGGCACTTTGGTGAGAAATCTTCCCTAGCAAAGGCAGGCTTGGCAATGTAGTATTCTTGCTTGTGCATGTTTGTTCTGGAATTGGTGGGCTTCATTTTGATGTATGTATAAGTCTTTACATTATAGTGGGGCTGTACCTTTACTCAGGGCAGCTGCTTTAATAACTTCGATTTCTTTATTTGTTTAAATTGTGTCCTTTAAAATATTAAGCTAGTAATTAACCCGTCATGGAGAATCCTTCTTTATGCTGGTGTATGTGGCAAGATGGGTTATGTATGGTAACACTGGTCGGCTTCCTGAAAAATTACGCTTTTCATTTTTGAGATTTTTAAATCCAGTTAGTGAACGTTATCTGGCGTTCCATGTTTCGCAGTGAATTGAGTTTTGTGGTGTAATTTATTAAGTTCTTAGACTAGCTTTTCTATTTCCTTTGTTGATCTGTTGAACAGGTTGAGAGTGTCATCAACATAGCATTGGTAGTAAAGTAATTTATCTTCCATTGGGTTTGGGACTTAAAAAGTTGTTTTCAAGTTTGTTAATGCATGTGCCTGCTAGAAATTCTGGAAGACTACTACCCATTTCCACTCCATGTACCTGAATACAAACACTGTTTCTAGAATGAAATTTTCACTCTACAGCGGAGTGTGCGCTGATTTGGAAGGTAGGAGACGAGGTACTGGCGGAATTAAAGCTGTGAGGACGGGGCGTGAGTCGTGCTTGGGTAGCTCAGTCGGTAGAGCACTTGCCCGCGAAAGGCAAGGGTCCCGAGTTCGAGTCTCGGTCCGGCACACAGTTTTAATCTGCCAGGAAGTTTCATATAAACACTGTTGTGGAACAGGTACTAGTTGTGTGATAATGTAAGTTCCAGGGTTCCTCTGATTCCGTAGATTTCAGCTTTACCCATTCATGCATATTCGAGCTATTTATTTCTTTTTATACTGATTGTTTCCGTGACAGGTATATCTGTATAAGACAGTGAAAACGCAACTGTTTTTTGTGCTTACCACCTTAGAGTCTGTTAAAACGGCAATTACACTTTCAATGAGCTTTTACAGACACAAAATCTGTAAGTCAACGACTGTAAAAACTGCGATGTTAACATCTTCCTTATGTTACTTTAAAAGGGTTTTATAACCACTTGGGAATCTTAGAAATGTATTCATTCTCGTAAATAGTAGCGCATCTTTACCATGTTTGACGTTAGCAGTGCCAACACGAATGGTAATCCTAATGGCCAACTGGTTTTGAGATGAAAATTTCATGGAATTTGAAACTTGTTACTTTCATGAATTTACGCAAATATGCGCTTGTAGAAAGCGCAGGGCATCAAAAACGAACCCTAGCCTCGCAGCGGCCCTTTCTGAATATCTCGAATCCGGCTGCGAAGCTACGGACATTAGCGGGAGAAAGCGCGATTGATATAAAGAAGCGTGATGTCAGAACGCACTACTGAAAAGAATACATTTTGGTAGTAGGCTAGAATTTCCTGTTGCCATTTGAGGCTGGAAAATACGCGCTATTTTCGGCGGGATTCTCTCTTGGAGGGAGTCCTTGTGGTTGGATCACAGTGTTTCATAATTTTGCGATTGGTGACTAGCAATGTTTTTGCGCCAAGGAATACGCATGGCATAAGGAAAGGCCGCATGAGAGCACTGGACGTAAGGACGCTAAGGTATCCGTATCGGAATACCACTTGCATGTAACACATGGAAGTGACAGACTTAGCGTATCAGAGCGGTAGAGGATGCGGCAGGTAGGAATCTGGCGCGGGTGCTGACGCTTCCACTTCCGTGAAGGGGCCTGCACGTCTCCTCCGCTCAGATCGACACATCCGTCTTACATACGGCGAGCATAATTATCAGCATCGTCAGACTAGTTACATTGATTCCACACTAATGGAATCAAGGACGATCGCGTGCCTCATCTCATTGACACTACTAATGAATGTGTGATTTTCTGGATTTTTAATAACCAACTTCTGGTTACTGTACCGACCTAGCATTACGGAATTTATTAGTTGTCAGTTCTCAGTGAACATCGGGAGAGAGTAAATTCTTAGGATGGTGATAAGTGCCAACTGGTAGGGGATTGAGACACAGTTCCATTTAATCTTTACATAAATTTGGACAGAGTTAATTATCACAGTTTTTGATATTCATTAGTATGTTGATCTCATATATGTGTTTAGAAATAAATGTTAATATTGAATTTAATTATTGTTTCTGTGGGCGATACAGTCTAGAACCGCGTGACCGCTACGGTCGCAAGTTCGAATCTTGCGTCGGGCATGCATGTGTGTGCCGTCCTTAGGTTAGTTAGGTTTAAGTAGTTCTAAGTTCTAGGGGACTGATGACCTCAGAAGTTAGGTCCCATAGTGCTCAGAGCCATTTCAACCATATTGTTTCTGTTCGCCCCCTTCACATAGATTAAGATCTAGGTTTCTAATATATATTCTGGAAGATATCAGTAATCAGCTCAAAATCATCAATAACATATCTCCAAGAGAGAGTGTCACAGAAATGATACAGGATTTGGGCTGGAAATCAGTAAGAGAAAGACGTTTTTCGTTGCGACGAAATCTTCTAACGAAATTCCAATCACCAACGTTCTCCTACGAATGCGAAAATATTTTGTTGCGCCGACCTACATAGGGAGGAACGATCACCACAATAAAATAAGGGAAATCAGAACTGGTACTGAAAGATATAGGTGTTCATTCTTTCCACGCGCTATACGAGATTGGGATAATTGAGAATTGTGAAGGTGGTTCGATGAGCCCTCTGCCAGGCACTTGAATGTGATTTGCAGAGTACCCATGTAGATGTAGATATTACGCCAGTCAGAGGGCGTTACTCGGAGTGAGATATTTCTAATGAAGGTTCACAGCTTTAAGAGCTCTGTCGCAGCTGTTATTTTCGCGTTATGAAAACTAAACTCTACTCCTCCAGAACAGGCCATGAAGGCCCAACTATACTGACCGGCCGCCGTGTCATCCTCAGCTCATAGGCGTCACTGGATGCGGATATGGAGGGGCATGTGGTCGGCACAACGCTCTCCCGGCCGTATGTCAGTTTCCGAGACCGGAGCCGCTACTTCTCAATCAAATAGCTCCTCAGTTTGCCTCACAAGGGCTGAGTGCACCCCACTTGCTAACAACTCTCGGCAGACCGGATGGTCACCCATCCAAGCACTAGCCCAGCCAGACAGCGCTTAACTTCGGTGATCTGACGGAAACCGGTGTTACCACTGCAGCAAGGCCGTTGGCATTTTCGCGTTATGCATTTAACATTGTGCACAATCAGTTAGGGGCTAGTGCGTAAGCAGGTGGCATACCCATAGAAAATTTCGGAGCGTTCAGGAAAATTCATCGCCGTGGGGTTTTGCTATTTAGTTAGTGTTAATGGCATTAACAACATGATATACATGTGACACATGTGTATGAATGCCCATAAAGGGGGCAATTAAAATTTCAGTTTGTTTTTGAACTATGCTTCTTTCAAAACTATTTTAATTACCAGGTATGGTTTTCTGGACATGTATATGTGAACGCCTGGAAAAGTGGCTGATATTTGCCGTAGTTTGCGATATAATTTTTTTATTAGAGTGTTTTATATAGAGCTTCATAATGTAATTTCAACTAAAGCGCGAATCGATAGGGCTTTGACTCACTCAGCAGTAACTCGTATGTTTTCCCGTTTAACCTTGGATTGTGCGTGACCAGAAAGTATACGTTAACTGACCACTTACTCGCCGGCAGGTGTGGCCGAGCGGTTCTAGGCGCTTCAGTCTGGAACCGCGCGACCGCTAGGGTCGCAGGTTCGAATCCTGCCTCGAGCATGGATATGTGTGATATCCTTAGGTTAGTTAGGTTTAAGTAGTTCTAAGTTCTAGGAGACTGATGACCTCAGATGTTAAGTCCCATAGTGCTCAGAGCCATTTGAACCATTTTTGAACCACTTACTCAACTACTCAACTTTATGCACGACGGCGGTGCTATACACAGATCGATATTTGCAACGTGTGGTCCTCGGCTACGTAACGTAAGTTATCACGTATTAGGTTTCATCTGTGAATTTATTTTATTTTATGGCGGTGTAACATTGTATTTCCACAGTTCATGGTCGCGTTGTTCAAGTGAAGCACATCAAAATAAAGAAAAAATACGACACACCTTGTGACGGATCTGAAATTTTAATTTATAAATGTGGTCTAGGGGTGCCAGTCACAGTAGCTCAGCGTGTTCGATCAGAGGGCTGCTCGCCCTTTGTAATAAAAAACTGGTAAAGGAATCAACTATCAACTTGAACGGATGTCTTGTGACGTTCGCGCAGACCAAACCCAACGAAAAATATCGAACAAAATGAAAAAAAAGGGTAGCACCTTAAATTCAAAACGCCTTCGGTGCCTGGTTCGAATCCCGCTGTTACTTAAATTTTGATTAATAATCAGCATTGGCGGCCGAAGACTTTCGGCATAAGAAGTCGCCCTCATTCTGCCAACGGTATTGTAAAAGAAGGCGGAGGAGCGGATAGAGGTTCAGAGCACTCTCTTGTCCTAGGGGTGGGAAACTGCCCGTGAAGGCGGAAGAATCAGCAATGATCAACGGGATGAGGATGCATAAATCAATGGAAACGCTGCGTTAAAGGCATGTGACGTGTATCCACAGGATATGTGGCCTGTAATTGAATAAGTGGCATGATGATCTCTCCATTGGCAAAAGATTCTGGAATAGTCCCCCATTAGGATCTCCGGGTGGGGATAGCCAAGGAGGAGGTTCCCGTGAGAAAAATATTGAGTAATCAACGGAAGGTTAACGTTCTACGAGTCGGGGCGTGGAATGTCAGCAGCTTGAATGTGATAAAGAAACTAGAAAATCTGAAAAGGGAAACGCAAAAGCTCAATCTAGATATAGTAGGCGTCAGTGAATTGAAGTACAAAGAAGATAAGAATTTCTGGTCGGATGAGTATAGGGAAATATCAACAGCACCAGAAAATGGTACAGCGGGCGTAGGATTCGTTATGAATAAGAAGGTAGGGCAGAGAGTGTGTTACTGCGAACAGTTCAGTGACAAGGTTGTCGACAGCAAACGAACACCGACAACAATAGTTCAGGTACATATGCCGACGTCGCAAGCTGAAGATGAAGAGATAGAGAAAGTGTATGAGGATATTGAAAGGGTAATCTGGTATGTAAAGGGGGACGAAAAACTAATACTCATGGGAGACTGGAATGCAGTCGTAGGGGACGAAGTAGAAGAAAAGGTTACAGGAGAATATGGGCTTGGGACAAAGAATGATAGACGAGAAAGACTAATTAAGTTCTGTAACAAGTTTCAGCTAGTAATAGCTAATACTCCCGTTGAAGAATCACAAGCGGAGAAGGTATACTTGGAAAAGGCCGGGTGATACGGGAAGCTTTCAGTTAGATTACATCATAGTCAGACAGAGATTCCGAAATTAGATATTGGATCGTAAGGCGTACCCATGAGCAGATATAGACTCAGATCACAATGTATTAGTGATGAAGATCAGGCTGAAGTTTAAGAGATTAGCCAGGAAGAATCAATACGCAAAGAAGTGGGATAAGGAATGACGAGCTACGGTTGAAGTTCTCTAAGGCTATAGATACAGCATTAAGGAATAGCTCAGTACGTAGTACAGCTGAAGAGGAATGGACATCTCTCAATAGTTTGGAAGGAAAACATAGGTACAAAGAAGGTAACTGCGAAGAAACCATGGGTAACAGAAGAAATACTTCAATTAATAGATGAAAATAGAAACTACAAAAATGTTCCGGGAAACTCAGGAATGCAGAAATACAAGTCGCTGAGTAATGAAATAAATAGGAAGTGCAGGGAAGGTACGACGAAATGGCTGCTGGAAAAATGTGAAGACATCTAAAAAGAAATGATTGTCGGAAGGACAGACTCAGCATACAGGAAAGTCAAAACAACAATTCGGTGACATTAAAAGCAAGGGTGATACTATTAAGAGTGCAACGGGAATTTTACTGTTAAATGCAGAAGAGAGAGCGGGTAGATGGAAAGAATACATTGAAAGCCTCTATCAGGGGGAATATTTGTCTGCTGTGATAGAAGAAGAAACAGGAGTCGATTTAGAAGAGATGGGGGATCCAGCATTAGAATCGGGATTTTAAAGAGCTTTGGATGACTTAAGATCAAATAAGGCAGAAGGGATAGACAACATTACATAAGATTTTCTAAAATCATTGCGGAAAGTGGCAACAAAATGTCTATTCACGTAAGTGTGTAGAATTTATGAGTCTGGCGACATAGCATCTGAGTTTCGGAAAAGCATCATCCACACAATTACGAAGACGGCAAGAGATGACAAGTGCGAGAGTTATCGCACAATCAGCTTAACAGCTCATGCATCCAAGTAGCTTACAAGAATAATATACAGAAGAATGAAAAAGAAATTTGAGGATGAGCTAGATGACGATCAGTTTGGCTTTAGGAAAGGTAAAGGCATGAGAGAGGTAAGTCTGACGCTGCGGATAATCATGGAAGCAAGGCTAAATAAAAATCAAGACACGTTTATAGGATTTGTCGACCTCGAAAAAGCGTTCCACAATGGACAATGGTGCAAGATGTTCGAAATTCTGAAAAAAGTAGGGGTAAGCTATAGGGAGAGACGAGTCATATACAATATGTACAACATCCAAAAGGGAATAGTAAGACTGGATGACCAAGAACGAAGTGCTCACATTAAAAAGGGTGCAAGACAAGGATGTAGCCTTTCGCCCCTATTGTTCAATTTGTACATCTACATCTACATTGATACTCCGCAAGCCACCCAACGGTGTGTGGCGGAGGGCACTTTACGTGCCACTGTCATTACCTCCCTTTCCTGTTCCAGTCGCGTATGGTTCGCGGGAAGAACGACTGTCTGAAAGCCTCCGTGCGCGCTCTAATCTCTCTAATTTTACATTCGTGATCTCCTCGGGAGGTATAAGTAGGGGGAAGCAATATATTCGATACCTCATCCAGAAACGCACCCTCTCGAAACCTGGCGAGCAAGCTACACCGCGATGCAGAGCGCCTCTCTTGCAGAGTCTGCCACTTGAGTTTATTAAACATCTCCGTAACGCTATCACGGTTACCAAATAACCCTGTGACGAAATGCGCCGCTCTTCTTTGGATCTTCTCTATCTCCTCCGTCAGACCGATCTGGTACGGATCCCACACTGATGAGCAATACTCAAGTATAGGTCGAACGAGTGTTTTGTAAGCCACCTCCTTTGTTGATGGACTACATTTTCTAAGCACTCTCCCAATGAATCTCAACCTGGTACCCGCCTTACCAACAATTAATTTTATGTGATCATTCCACTTCAAATCGTTCCGCACGCATACTCCCAGATATTTTACAGAAGTAACTGCTACCAGTGTTTGTTCCGCTATCATATAATCATACAATAAAGGATCCTTCTTTCTATGTATTCGCAATACATTACATTTGTCTATGTTAAGGGTCAGTTGCCACTCCCTGCACCAAGTGCCTATCCGCTGCAGATCTTCCTGCATTTCGCTACAATTTTCTAATGCTGCAACTTCTCTGTATACTACAGCATCATCCGCGAAAAGCCGCATGGAACTTCCGACACTATCTACTAAGTCATTTATATATATTGTGAAAAGCAATGGTCCCATAACACTCCCCTGTGGCACGCCAGAGGTTACTTTAACGTCTGTAGACGTCTCTCCATTGATAACAACATGCTGTGTTCTGTTTGCTAAAAACTCTTCAATCCAGCCACACAGCTGGTCTGATATTCCGTAGGCTCTTACTTTGTTTATCAGGCGACAGTGCGGAACTGTATCGAACGCCTTCCGGAAGTCAAGAAAAATAGCATCTACCTGGGAGCCTGTATCTAATATTTTCTGGGTCTCATGAACAAATAAGGCGAGTTGGGTCTCACACGATCGCTGTTTCCGGAATCCATGTTGATTCCTACATAGTAGATTCTGGGTTTCCAGAAATGACATGATACGCGAGCAAAAAACATGTTCTAAAATTCTACAACAGATCGACGTAAGAGATATAGGTCTATAGTTTTGCGCATCTGCTCGACGACCCTTCTTGAAGACTGGGACTATCTGTGCTCTTTTCCAATCATTTGGAACCCTCCGTTCCTCTAGAGACTTGCGGTACACGGCTGTTAGAAGGGGGGCAAGTTCTTTCGCGTACTCTGTGCAGAATCGAATTGGTATCCCGTCAGGTCCAGTGGACTTTCCTCTATTGAGTGATTCCAGTTGCTTTTCTATTCCTTGGACACTGATTTCGATGTCAGCCATTTTTTCGTTTGTGCGAGGATTTAGAGAAGGAACTGCAGTGCGGTCTTCCTCTGTGAAACAGCTTTGGAAAAAGGTGTTTAGTATTTCAGCTTTACGCGTGTCATCCTCTGTTTCAATGCCATCATCATCCCGTAGTGTCTGGATATGCTGTTTCGAGCCACTTACTGATTTAACGTAAGACCAGAGCTTCCTAGGATTTTCTGTCAAGTCGGTACATAGAATTTTACTTTCGAATTCAATGAACGCTTCACGCATAGCCGTCCTTACGCTAACTTTGACATCGTTTAGCTTCTGTTTGTCTGAGAGGTTTTGGCTGCGTTTAAACTTGGAGTGGAGCTCTCTTTGCTTTCGCAGTAGCTTCCTAAGTTTGTTGTTGTACCACGGTGGGTTTTTCCCGTCCCTCACAGTTTTACTCGGCACGTACCTGTCTAAAACGCATTTTACGATTGCCTTGAACTTTTTCCATAAACACTCAACATTGTCAGTGTCGGAACAGAAATTTTCGTTTTGATCTGTTAGGTAGTCTGAAATCTGCCTTCTATTACTCTTGCTAAACAGATAAACCTTCCTCCCTTTTTTTATATTCCTATTAACTTCCATATTCAGGGATGCTGCAACGGCCTTATGATCACTGATTCCCTGTTCTGTACATACAGGGTCGAAAAGTTCGGGTGTGTTTGTTATCAATAGGTCCAAGATGTTATCTCCACGAGTCGGTTCTCTGTTTAATTGCTCGAGGTAATTTTCGGATAGTGCACTCAGTATAATGTCACTCGATGCTCTGTCCCTACCACCCGTCCTAAACATCTGAGTGTCCCAGTCTATATCTGGTAAATTGAAATCTCCACTTAAGACTATAACATGCTGAGAAAATTTATGTGAAATGTGTTCCAAATTTTCTCTCAGTTGTTCTGCCACTAATGCTGCTGAGTCGGGAGGTCGGTAAAAGGAGCCAATTATTAACCTAGTTCGGTTGTTTAGTGTAACCTCCACCCATAATAATTCACAGGAACTATCCACTTCTACTTCACTACAGGATAAACTACTACTAACATCGAGGAATCAATGATGGAAATAGAAGAAAGGTTCAGGAGTGGAATTGAAATTGAAGGTGAAAGGATATCAATGATACGATTCGCTGATGACATTGCTATCCTGAGTGAAAGTGAAGATTAATTAAATGATATCCTGAACGGAATGAACAGTCTAAAGAGTACAGAGCACGGATTGAGAATAAATCGAGGAAAGGCGAAAGTAATGAGAAGTAGTAGAAATGAGAACAGCAAGAACCTTAACATCAGGATTGATGGTCACGAAGTAGATGAAATTAAGGAAGTCTGCTAGCTAGGCAGTAAATTCGCGGACAGAGTAAGGAGGAAATCTATAGCAGACCAACCATGGCAAAAAGGGAATTCCTGGCCAAGAGAAGTCTACTAATATCATATGTCGGCTTTAATTTGAGGAAGAAATTTCTGAGAATGTACGTCTGGAGTACAGCATTGTACGGTAGTGAAACATGGACTGTGGGAAAACCGGAACAGAAGAGAATCGAAGCATTTGAGATGTGGTGCTATAGACAAATGTTGAAAATTAGGTGGAGTGATAAGGTAAGGAATGAGGAGGTTCTGAGGGAGCTGTAGAGGGCAAAACCTGTAGAGGAAGACAGAGAGATTATAATACATCCAGCAAATAATTGAGGACGCAGGTAGCAAGTGCTACTCTGCATCAAACTAGTGAGAGGACTGATGACAAAAAAAAGGTCGTTGCTCCCCTGCAGACAATTCCTGCATTGGCTTCTCGATAGTGTTTCACGAAAAGAACTTCGTCTTCCCACCAGGGATTGCCATTTGAGTTCACAAAGCATCTCCATAATACTCGCGTGTTTATCGGATCTTCCTTTAACAAATACGGAGGTTCTCCTCTAAATAGTTCGATTTCTTACTTTAATTCGATCTAGTGAGGATCCTAAACACTCGACGAGTACTTAAGTGTGGGTAGCTCTAGTGTTCTTCAGGCAGCCTCCTCTCATCAAATTCACCTAACAATACCAAACTGACCATTCGCCTTCGCTACTACCGCCTTTTACGTGCCCGTTCCAATTCAAATACCTTTGCAACACTACGATCGATATTTAATCGATGTCACTGTGTCAAGCATCACACTACGAAGCTGAATCCGAACATCACATGATTGTTTTTTCTACTTCAACATTTAGAACAAGCTGCCATTCATGACACACCATGACGACCACATTTTCGTAAACCACAGTGTCACCGTCAAACATCCGCAGATTGCTGCTCGCTATATCCGGCAGATCATACACTATGTGATCAAAAGTATCCGGACAGCCCAAAAACACACTTTTTCATATTAGGTGCAGTGTGCTGCCACTTACAACCAGGTACTCCATATCAGCGACGTCAGTAGATTTTAGACATAGTGAGAGAGCAGAATGGCGTGCTCCGCGGAACTCACGGACTTCGAACGTGGTCAGGGACTGGGTCTCATTTGTATCACATGTCTCTACACGAGATTTCCAAACTCCTAAACATCCCTAGAACCACTGTTTCCATTGTGATAGTGAAGTGGAAAAGTGCAGGAACACATACAGCACAAAAGTGTACAGGCCGACCTCAACTGTTTACTGACAGAGTCCGGAGACAGTTGCAGAGTGTCGCAATGTGGAATAGGCAGACATCTATTCAGACCATCACACACGAATTCTAAACTACATCAGGATCCACTGCAAGTACTATTACAGTTAGGTGGGCGGTGAGAAAACTTGGATTTCATGGTCAAGCGGCTGCTCATAAGCCACACATCACGCCTGTAAATGCCAAACGACACCTCGTTTGATGTAAGGATCGTAAACATTGGGGAGGGGGCTTGCACTTCTTGTTGTTTAGCGTGGCAATATCACAGTACAGTCATACATTGATGTTTTCAGCACCTTCTTGCTTCCCACTGTTGAAGAGCAATTCGGGGATGGTGATTGCATCTTTCAACACGATCGAGTACCTGTTCATAATGCGCGGGCTGTGGTGGAGTGGAGTGAAGAATGGGCTGCCATTCCCCAAGAAACCTTCCAGCACCTGATTGAATGTATGCCTGCGAGAGTGGACGCTCTCATCAAGGCTAAGGGTTGGCCAACACAATACTGAATTCCAGCATCACCGGTGGAAGGCGCCACGAACTTGTAAGTCATTTTCAGCTAGGTATCCGGATAATTTTGATGACATAGTGTATGTGCAAGAAGAGGTGCTGAATTATAGTGCCTCCCAATTTTGTATGTGAAACTCTTAAAGCTTACTGAATAAAACAAACGTTATTAATATTCTGCATTATATTCTTTATGTCATGTGCGTGAGTAGCAGCATGCTGTAATCGAGCTCCAGACATGGAGCAACCTCTCCTTAGCACGACAATACCAGACCGCACACGAGCGCTGCAACATCTGCAATAATCAAAAATGGTTCAAATGGCTCTGAGCACTATGGGACTTAACATCTCAGGTCATCAGTCCCCTAGAACTTAGAACTACTTAAACCTAACTAACCTAAGGACATCACACACATCCATGCCCGAGGCAGGATTCGAACCTGCGACCGTAGCGGTCGCGCGGCTAAAGACTGTAGCGCCTAGAACCGCTCGGCCACTGTGCCCGGCATCTGCAATAATCCTACGCCTTGAATTCACTGTAATCATCCTCCATAGAGTCTGGTCTTGGCACCGTCCGATTTTTATCTGTTTGCAATACTTAAGGAATTGAGTACGTCAATGTGATAGTGACGAACCGGTGCAAGCACAATTGAGATTGTGGATCCGTCAACGCAAAGTCTGACATCCAAGAGTAACGGTATCAACAAACTGGTCTCTCTTTAGCAGAAATGTATTCGTCGCTAGGGTGAATATGTTCAAAAATAAATGTGTAGCCATGCAAGAATAAAGATGTTGAATGTTAATGACGTTCGTTTTCTTTAAGAATTTTGAGGCATTACTCTTCAACACACCTTCTTATATACAGAGAAAGAGCGGTGATATCACACTGTCCTGGCATACACTTTACGATACCTTGGTCCCTGATGGACATTCAACGTCCAGGACAACGTACTGGGTTCCCTCAAATTACAAGTCTTCGAGCCCCTCAGATATCTGGGAACTGAATCCGTATATTGGGAGTTTTGTTAACAATCTGCAGTGCGGTAACGTGCCAAACGCCTCCAGAAACTCTAGAAATAAGGAAACTGCTGTTCTTTATCTATAGTTCACAAGATATCATGTGAGAAAAGGTCAAGCTGACTTTCGCACAACCGATGCTTCCTAGAGCCAAAATGATTTGTGTCTGAGGCGCCTTGACACGGTTCGTGTATGCTCCTCCCGTCGGAGGTTCGAGTCCTCTCCGGCATGGATGTGCGTATTGTCCTTTGCGTAAGTTAGTTTAAGTTAGATTCAGTAGTGTGTAAGCCCAGGGACCGATGACCTCAGCAGTTTGGTCCCACAGGAACTTACCACCACCAATTTGTGGGCCGAAGTTTTCCATCTCAAGGAAATTTATTGTATTCGAACTCAGAATATACTAAAGAATTCTGCAACAAACGGATGATCAGAATTTTGGTCTATAATTTTGGCGGTCAGTTCATTTACGCTTCTTATACACGGTAGTCACCTGAACTTCTTTTAGTCGCTTGCGGCTTTGCGCTTTGCGCTTTGCGCGAGATTCGCGAAAAATGCAAGCTAAGTAGGCTAATGAGCCAATGCCGTAGAGTACTCTCTGTAAAACCGAAATGCAGTTCCATCGGAACATGGTGCTTATTTTGTTTTCAACTCTGTCAGGGATGCCTGTTACTATGTTCTCCATACGGGAGGCAAACGACCGTATGTGCGTACGATTCTCCTGCATGAATGATTTCTTAAAATTTGCAACTTCAGGTTTCCTTTTGCTGTCTTCCATTGGCACAACAGGCAGGTCTACTAGTGGCTTGGCTGAAGTCTTTGACTCACTTAACGATATTACGTAGTATCAAAATTTTCTCGGGTTCTCCCAGGTACCAGGTTACAACGGGACTTTGCTGTTTTTTAGACAGGAGAGTGAGTTTGGGTGGGTTGTTAGGGAGAGGAGACCAGACAGCGAGGTCATCGGTCTCATTGGATTAGGGAAGGACGGGGTAGGAAATCGGCCGTGCCCTTTCAAAGGAACCATCCCAGCATTTTCCTGGAGCGATTTAGGGAAATCACGGAAAACCTAAATCAGGATCTCGGGTTCTCGGGAAGATATTTTGCTGATGTATAACGCTGAAGTTGTTTCTGCTTCGTGCATCGATCTTTTTGCAGGCGCACGAATTTCTACTAACTTTTGCCCGTCGTCATTTTTGCGTTGTTTATTGAACTGGGAGTGCAACACTCTCTGCCTCCTCAACATTTTCAGAATTTTGTTATTAAACTGCGGAGGGTCTTCTCTGTTCTTAATGCACTTACTCGGCACGTACTTCTTCAGAGCGTGATTTACAAACAGTTTAACACTCCCCATAATTAGTTTTCGCCTGTCATTTTGGGACTAAATGATGACCATTCATTGTCAAAGTTTAATGTTAACAACTGTTAATCTACTCTTTTAAGCGGACTACCTCTCCAAGCCTTCAAGATGGATTTATTAGCTTTAGTATCCAGCGTCGCTATACTGAGATTACCTGTCGGTAAGGTCAGGCATGTTGGAAGTTACAAGGTGAAAAATTTTTGCATAGCATGTGGGCTGTCGAACTAACTGCTCAAGAGAATATTCTTAAACTGTATTCATATACACTTCACAAGACTGTGTCTCGGTACCACCTGCTGTGAATCCATAGGTATCACAGTATTCATTACGTACTTTAAAGTCATCTTCAGCTAATATGGTATGCTCTGGATACTTGCGCCCCACAGAACGTAAACTGTGTTTGAATGGTTGTGAAATAGTCACGGCGTTATCGGGTTACAGATAAAAACATTATATAAATAACTTGAATTCCCCTAAATTTCTTACTCGTGTCCAGGTAAATTACGTTACACTCAGTACACCTTGAAAGACGCAATACTTTGGCTGACTACTATGAACACTCCCCCTCCTATTGAGGCAAAACAATCGCTGTATCACTATAACAGGTACAGAGGCGAGCAAGTATGCCAGGGATTACTCCTGTTCGCTATTACCAGCGCCACATCATCATAACGCGCTTGTGTTTAACATACAAAGGATTCCACCAGAATCTAAGAGAGAAATTAAAAATTAAAATAACTTTCCCAGACTTCATCTCTGTATGCTTCAGCATGTTAATGTTAACGTTGTGAAGTCTGAAACTAATTAAATGAACATATTAGGCTAAAAATTCGATCTTAAGAAAAAAACATGTAGCGCTAAATAAAAAAAAAACAGGAAGTTAAAAATTGGTCAGAATATGTAACAGACCAATAGTTCTGTTTTCAATAGGGATTCTATTATTATTATTATTATTAGAGATATTACTGTATTTTGTGTGTGTACTTTTACAGAATATATTAATCGGTTTTAACTCTAAACTTATACTTATTGTCATTGTTTCTGATCCTGCTGAGTAAATAGCAAGTAGTAATGTGCACTACCAGACTGGAAATTATGGTCAGTATGATCTCCATCGCTTTCTAGCTAACCACAAAAATTGTTTTCAGGCTCTTGCAAACGGAAATGGCAGGTGTAAAGCAGGCACAGACAATTTAAGTGCCTGTTATGACGAAAAAACAACGACCGTTCTGACTATTTACCCGCTGTCCTACACTATGACGTTCCCGAGAATAATTTGATCGCGACAGTTTCCTGGAGGGCAGTAAATTCAGGAAGTTAGTTACGAATAATTACACAATTTACTGTTAACATTTTGACAGTGTAAATGTCTTTACTTTCTACGCCTTCTGATTTCGCTCCCTGTAAATAGACTGGGGAGGGTTCATCTATGAATGGGACGGTAATACTCTAGTCGCACTGTTGCTAGTCCCCAACCAATGGTGCGTAACCACAAAAAATGTTGCAGGGAGCGCATTGCTTCTTCCCATATCAACTTCGGTGATTCCCAGCAGTTACCAAGTGCTTGGTGCACAATTCAACGACCCATGGTTAGATGTGGTCTACCGTAACCGAGACGACGACTACTGCTGTCCTCACATCTAAGTGACTACTTTGTTATTCACATTCAAGTACCTAGCAGAGTTTCCGTAGAATCACCTTCCGACTGTTTTTCTACTGTTCCACTGATCCACTCCCAAGCTGAAAAAAGAACAATTAAATCTTAACACCTACTAATAGGTATTCATCTAATAAACTGAAAATAACTCCACTGTATAAACTCGAGCTCAGTGAAGGAATTAAGTCTACTTACATAAGAGAGGTCGACAAGAAATGCTGGGGAAGTATAATCTGTCTGTAAAATGAAAGGCGAGCACTTCTTGTCATGGGAGAAGTTGCCTTTCTTGGAGGAACGCAACAGCTGCCGTACAGGGGATGAAAAGAACCAATTTTTCTTCCAGCGATGTGGAACAGTAGGCAGAGACTTACGTAGAGCTTGTCCATATATGTTTCTTGCTTTGGTATTATTAGTAAAACATATCAGTATTCCATATAGTGATAATGCACTCTGTGGAAAGTAAACACGTTCTGGGCATATCTGCAAACTGTGTCGCCAGTGATTTATAAGGCACTGCGGACGGTCGATATTACTTTGTAGAACACCGTGCACCTCAGTTACTTCTTCTAGAGTAGTGATGTAGATACAGTTACGAATCACCTTCACGCTCTTCAGTTTACAGACCTATTAATGAGGTAATTGTCTGATGACAATCCGGTGACCTACGTTCCCTCGCACTTCTACCCACTTCCCACACCCACTCCATTCTTCTACACCTCCGAATCATAATTTATACTTTATTACGGCTCTACTGCTTTTCGATGTGGTGCACGCATTCGATGTTTGATCCCAGTCAATTTAATTTAACACAAATATTAATTTATTATCATCGAAAATCGTCTTTAAACTGTACCAACCCTCAATGCTCACACTCCACAGGTGGAAATTTTTAGTGTTTTATTCATGGCACTCCACCTATCACTTTTCAGGCGTTTACGGCTACACGAATTTTTCCCCTGTGCGCCCTTTTTGGTTTGGGGAGAATCGGCGAAGTACACATAAGAGAGACTTGGTGTTTGGATGCATGGCTAAGAGATCGTTCAAGTTTAGTAGCAGGCCACACTAGTCTAGAGCTGTATTTTGTAGTATGTTCTACTATGATACTATTACGTTTTTGGTTGCCAGTGTGTTGTTCGCACATGGTCCTTAAAGCAGTTAATCAGTGTCACGATCGATGCTTTATGCAAATTTAGCCAAACCATTAAAATGAACCTAGTCATTGTTCATATTTGACGACTTCTTTGACTGCGACCGTCACATATCTTTCCTCGACATTGCAGGACAGGATGTTGTCATCAATTACAGTTTGTAGGCTCGCTCCCTATGAAGCTCTGATGTTAGGTGGAGTGCCACAATATTATATAAGGAGAGGATAAAAGAGAATCTTAGAAATTGGAGAGATCAAAAAAGAAATTATTCGCATTAAATACAGGCATATAATAAGCAGATGAGACTGCAACAGCCTGAAGCCTGAAAAACGAAGATAAAGTGAAGAACTACTATACAGTCATGGGGAAAGCAGCCCCAAAAATAAAATGATACAAGTTCTTCGAGGAGTTGCGACTACTCTTGTGGTAAACAAGACTGTGTCTCTGTTGTTCTTCACATTAGAAGCAGTAGTTTATATCGAAAGGGAGACTGAATCTGTATTATTTTGCTAGCCGATACAGCGAGGCGGCAGAAAGCAGTAGGGAAGAGACCAGTAACGAGCGGCGTCGAGGGCTGGGGTAGCGGCAGTCGGCAGAGCGCGTTGTCTGGATTTCCTGGTTAGTTAAGCGCCTGTATGTCTGCAAGCTCAGGAGCAACGCCAACATGGCGAGAAAATGTCAAAGCCAATACGGAAACACAATTCTCAACAGAAGCCGGCCGCGGTGGCCGAGCGGCTCTAGGCGCTTCAATCCAGAACCGCGCTGCTGCTACGGTCGCAGGTTCGGATCCTGCCTCGGGCATGGATGTGTGTGATGTCGTTAGATTTAAGTAGTTCTAAGTTTAGGGGACTGATGACCTCAGCTGTTAAGTCCCATAGTGCTTAGAGCCATTTGAACCATTTTTTTACTCAACAGAAACAGTACAAATAAATCCAGAATAGCTACTGCAATTCCGATTATATCAGTGACTTCGATGATTCCAATAATGGTTTACCAACCATGTTATACCAATCTTAATGATGTTATAAGAAAGTATTCCTGACTATACACACTTTCCATATTCAAATGATATTGCATATAAAAGGCAGTGAATAGAGTTATACAATAGCCCTTTGTCAGATCCTAACAAACGAAAGAGGATTTTCTTGTAAATAAAACGTCGCATAACCGTTAAGCAGTGCCAAAACAGGAAGTCCTCTACAGTTACAGGAGAATGTTAGCCTGTGTATAAACGACTGATATCATTATATTTTATGGTTTACGTGCTTTAATAAGATAATTTGGCTACATCATTTTGTAAGAATGTCAGTTGACTACAGTAGTGTTGCAAGAGGACGAATAAATAAGCTGTGAACTTTTCCAGGTTCCAGCAATCCACAAAACATAATTTCAACTATACATATAATTAGTCTATGTATTAATAGAATGTAATAGCATAATAATACTATTTTCTGTTTGTAAAATATGAAATACGTTTAAGACCTGAGAGTAACTGCCAATAGTGCACAAGAAATTAAGAGTCATTTGACGTAGATAAGGATGCAGCGACCAGAGGACATTCACGGATAGGGATGTGTGACTGTGACGTATACAGGGTGTTACAAAAAGGTACGGCCAAACTTTCAGGAAACATTCCTCACACACAAATAAAGAAAAGATGTTACGTGGACATGTGTCCGGAAACGCTTAATTTCCATGTTAGAGCTCATTTTAGTTTCGTCAGTATGTACTGTACCTCCTCGATTCACCGCCATGATTTCATACGGGATACTCTACCAGTGCTGCTAGAACATGTGCCTTTACAAGTACGACATAACATGTGGTTCATGCACGATGGAGCTCCTGCACATTTCAGTCGAAGTGTTCGTACGCTTCTCAACAACAGATTCGGTGACCGATGGATTGGTAGAGGCGGAGCAATCCCATGGCCTCCACGCTCTCCTGACCTCAACCCTCTTGACTTTCATTTATGGGGGCATTTGAAAGCTCTTGTCTACGCAACCCCGGTACCAAATGTAGAGACTCTTCGTGCTCGTATTGTGGACGGCTGTGATACAAAACGCCATTCTCCAGGGCTGCATCAGCGCATCAAGGATTCCATGCGACGGAGGGTGAATGCATGTATCCTCGCTAACGGAGGACATTTTGAACATTTCCTGTAACAAAGTGTTTGAAGCCACGCTGGTACGTTCTGTTGCTGTGTGTTTCCATTCCATGATTAATGTGATTTGAAGAGAAGTAATAAAATGAGCTCTAACATGGAAAATAAGCGTTTCCGGACACATGTCCACCTAACGTATTTTCTTTCTTTGTGTGTGAGGAATGTTTCCTGAAAGTTTGGCCGTACCTTTTTGTAACACCCTGTAGATATGAGTGATTTCTGTGAATGCTACTTGTCAGTAACTGCAACTTTTATTCTGATACGTCGGAGTGTAAAATCACAGTTAACTGATTTACAACATGCATCTCTTCGCAATGTTAAAATGTGATTTCAGCGTTTCATCAGAGTAGATGTTACACTGTGTTTAGGCGCTGGTAGCAACGTTGGCGGTAAATAGTGCAATCACATTCTGATGACTGTAATTTACATTTCAGGCTAGACAAACTGTGTCATTGCAACGGAAGTGATATGTTCTCGCCTGTAAGATGTGCAAACTGAGTATTTCAACAGCATGTCACTCAAATCGTTATGCAATTTAAAAGGGATAATAAATAAGTGTGAAATATTAATTTATGAAAATTCCAATCTCCCTCTACATAATACATCTCGTACCCCTGCCACATATTGGTTATGTGTTTTAACGTTAATTACACGGAAGTGAAAATAGTGGGAAGACGGGTCTTCAAGTTAAAAGTCGACATCGGGTACAGTCATAAGTGCGATACCTAAATTACGCACATAAATTTACTTGTGCATTGTAGTGTCGAAGGAGTATCCTTCTGTGTGAATACACTAGTGGTACTGTTAATCTTTCGGTGAATGTTACGTGGTGGAACACCAATTTGCATTTTTCCTTGTTTATGTACGATATATCTGTACACATTGGGGCCTGGTCCATTATGTAATATACGTGTCGAGAATTTACCTTGCTGTCTGATTGTATTGTGAACACCCTCCACCTCCCCTTGCATTTTTCGTCTACCGTGTACGATGTATGTATACAGGGTGAGTCACTAACTATTGTCACATAGAATAACTCCGAAAGTATGACAGTAGCTGAAAAATTTGTGGGACTAATGTTGCATGGGACAATAGGGGCCACAATATCACGTTGGTTTTTTGTTGCTAATTGGGACCCTGTCAGAGATATGAGGGCCAACTTCGTTTTTTTAAATGGGGTTCTATAGTTTGGTACTTATGTTCTGATAGCGGCTATCGAGACGAATCCACTGATGTGTAAGGTCTTTGAAGGTCAACGAAGGATAAAAATGTGGCATGAACGTCCATTTACAGAAGGCATTCGGAGTGATGACCATTGGTATCAATGCAGTGCTGCAACCTTCTTATCATGGAATGAGTGGTATTCCTTATCACATCGGCTCTTATCGAAGCACACGCTCTGACAACTATCTCTCGTATATCGTGCAAATAGTAAATAAGTGCCAAACTGTATCATCCCATTGAAAAGAAGACAAATGATACCTTCATATCTCTGAAGCGACCCCATCGAGCTAAAAAAGAACCCAAGTCATATCGTCCGCAGCTCGTGGTCGTGCGGTAGCGTTCTCGCTTCCCGCGCCCGGGTTCCCAGGTTCGATTCCCGCCGGGGTCAGGGATTTTCTGTGCCTCGTGATGACTGGGAGTTGTGTGATGTCCTTAGGTTAGTTAGGTTTAAGTAGTTCTAAGTTCTAGGGGACTGATGACCATAGATGTTAAGTCACATAGTGCTCAGAGCCATTTGAACCATTTTTTTTAACCCAAGTCATATTATGGCCCCCGTTCTTCCATGCAACATTTCTCCCACAAACTTTTCAGCTACTATCATACTTTCGGAGTTATTCTTGGTTGCAATAGCTAGTGACGCACCCTGAATAATGTATGCATCAGTGCCGCTGCCAGGTAAAACACTACGTGTTAGCTTTCCTCCTAGCAAATTTGCTTCTAGCTCCATTTCTTCACCCATATATGTATGTTATACATCCACAGTATGAGACACAATTTTCGTAAAATGAAGTACAAACAGCAGTCAAAATGTGGCGCGCTGAGGTTGCTATATACGACTTCCAGATGTGACTGGTCCTGAAATTGAAGCCAGTCTTTGGTTATCAGCTCCAGGACGTAAGCCTGGCTCCACTTGCTATGAATAACATACCTTGGATTTGTCGTATTTAAGCATTGGCAACGGAATATGTCTCATTCAAACGAATTGTGTACCCCTCCTTCTGGGTAAAAGACGAGAGTGAAAAAAGTCACGAATTCACAACCCAACACGGAGAATTCGTGCAACGGAGTAAAGTAGTTAGCGACACAGAAACACAAACACGAATGCAGACATTACTGCTTGACGGAGCAATAACATCTGCTGCTGGATGTACTGAAACGACACACGCTGCTGAGCTGGCCTCCAATATTTAAAACTCAGAAGCCATTCTTGTTGCAACTGGCGTGTTATAACGTAGATGGAGCGAGGAATAACGAAATATAATGTTTGCGCTTTAGTCTGCCGTCTACCAATTGTTGCAATGCGAGCGACATCTTTCAGCTTCAAGAGACCATACGCAATGACTACAAATGCCAAGTGTCATGATTTTCTTCCCTATTGCTTTGAAGATGAAATATTGGCTCATACATACTGAGGTCAATCCCAAAAACAACAACAACTTCTGGGTGATATTACAGCGACAGATAGCACTTCTAGTTCAGATAACGACAAATTCCATGTATGTGTAATATAGTTTCCAACAGCATGTGGAAAGAAACTGCAAGTCTTGTTCGGAGAATGGCAGCTACATTCCCTCTATTTCATGTTCATCCATTTAATGTTCACTCCATGGAACAGAACGAGGTTCCCAAATACAGTCCCCACATGCATTCGGCTTTCCATCACACAACAATTATAGCTCAAATTGCACCATGTGGATCAAACTGAATTTTCCATGTCTCGGATCAAGTATAACTCTGTAATCACAATCATTTGCATGTACTGATGTACAATAAATTCTGTCTGATAGGTATTTCTTGCTACAGTACTGATCATTTATGTTATGACAGATACAGCAAATATTGAGCATGCAAGTTGACACTTATCGCAAAGACGTTTGGGGCGTTGTCTCTGGAAGGATGTGTGTGCATAATACCATTTATAAACAAAAATGGGTGAGATTGTACCCTGTGGGCTATATTCGAGCTGGATAAATTACATGTGCAGATAATTTTTATAACTAATTAATTGTGCTTGCTGATCTGAATCCTTATTACGTATTTATTTCCAACAATGAACCCCGTAAAAGTTAGCTGCAAGTGAAATACGACTGTAACTTATGAACATACTTAACATAAGACTGATATGTCAGATTCTAAAGGAACAATAATAATAAGAAAGTTTATACAGGGTGAGTCAGGAGGAAAGGCACGTGTTTTGAGGGTGATAGGATTAATCATCAAGAACAAAAAACTTCATGTAGATATATGCCCTATTGCGAATGGTTTCCGAGATAGAACACTTTTAATGTTCATTTCTATTTATTTTCTGTATTATTCATTGTCACTGATTGCAACGTACCACAGTAATATAGAGGAAGTTGAGACGAACATTTTGATACAGGACGCTTGTGGTTTACCAAGTCGGCAAACTACCTCAAACTGGCCTACAAAAAGTATCTAAGCTACAGCGCACGCGCGTCGCGTGAGATCTTCAATATTCTCACGATCTCTTCGCGCAAACTGTTAGTCCTAGACGAAGAATAAATAGGACCCTTTTGTAGAAAATTTAATTCAGTTTACTTGTGTACTGAGATACGTTTTCGTGGGAGTGTGCGGTTTTCGAGTTGTTAAAGAAAAACATGAACAAGTGATATTAAACGTGTTCTGTCTCGGAAACCATTCACAACAGGGCATATGTCCATACGAAGTTTTTTTGTTCAGAATCACTAATACTATCGCGTCTGCCGACCGGTGTGGTCGAGCGGCTCTAGGCGCTACAGCCTGGAACCGCGCGGCCGCTAAGGTCGCAGGTCCGAATCCTGCCTCGGGCATGGATGTGTGTGATGTCCTTAGGTTAGTTAGGTTTAAGTAGTTCTAAGTTCTAGGGCACTGACGACCTCAGAAGTTAAGACCCATAGTGCTTAGAGCCATTTGAACCATTTTACTATCGCGTCTCGAAGCATGTATCTTTCCTACTGACTTACCCTGTATATTGTAACCCAAAGCATTGTGACCCGCTTCCTGCGCCCGGGTTACCGGGTTCGATTCCCGGTGGGGTCAGGGATTTTCTCTGCCTCGTGATGACTGGGTGTTGTGTGAAGTCCTTAGGTTAGTAAGGTTTAAGTAGTTCTAAGTTCTAGGGGACTGATGACCATAGATGTTAAGTCCCATAGTGCTCAGACCCATTTGAACCATTGTGACCACTTTTTTAATAATGCGTCGGTTCACCTTTGGTGTGGCCTTTCAGGTAGACATCCACTAGTAGATATAGATCGTCTGCAATAGTCTTCAGGCAGCAACAGCTGTCATGGGGTCCCCTATCACACCACAGGTCCCATGCAGGCCCGGGTGAATGTTCCCGAATGTACTGCACCCATAGGTCTGTGTTCGTGCCACTGTGCATGTATGGAGAAGCGACCTGCTGTAAAAAGGCACGTGATTCATCTGACCAGGTGCTATGTTTCCTACGATCCACCATCTAATCTAGATGATCTCATTCCCAGTTTATTCGTAACTGATGATGTCGTTGGCTCAGTACATAAAAATGTCTGGGTTGCTGCTTCGAAATCACAGGTTAGACAACGTTTGCTACACGGTACGTTCCATAGGTCCCGTACCCGCACCAGCATTGTACTCTGTCGTCAGATCTGACACAGATAGCCACCAATCTTCGCCTACCAGCTGTTTTATCGTCCTTCTATCACGTCCTTCACGACAGTGGTACACTAACAGCGGAATAGCCTTGCCATTTCCGAGATTTTCATTCCCAGGTGACCGTACACATAATAGCATGGCGCTTTCATTATGTCAGCGTATAAACCCAATAGTGCCTAGTATCTTCGACAGCATGATTTCCCATTGGTTGGATTGGATTGTTTGAGGGAAGGAACCAAACAGAGAGGTCATCGGTCTCATCGGTAGGGAGGACGGGGAAGGAAGTCGGCCGTGCCCTTTCAAAGGAACGATCCCGGCATTTGCCTGGAGCGATTTAGGGACATCACGGAAAACCTAAATCAGGATGGCCGGACGCGGGATTGAACCGCCGTCCTCCCGAATGCGAGTCCAGTGTGCTAACAACTGCGCCACCTCGCTCGGTTTTCCCATTAGTCTCTGCCTGGCTTACGAAGGATCGTCAGAAACAGTCTTAAAAGAATTTGAGGGTGTTGCAGGGTAATGTCTGCTAAGAAACAGTTGTTAAGAAAAAAAATCGGTGCGGTACACCGTTACCGAATTAATTAGCAGTGAAATTAGGCAATCAGGCCAGTGGGTGCGCAAATTCTAGTGGCCTACAAGAGACAGTGTCAAGAACGTGGTATTCGTTTGGTTTACTAAAAACGAAAAAGAGAGAGATACAAACATTGCGCATTGCATGGTAGTAAAGATCGAATTGAAGAGTCTCGTGGACTATCATGTACGCTATGAGGACAACTGACGCTACTTGTGTCTGCGGACTTTTTCAGCACAACCTACCGTGCAACATTCTTACGAATTATTCAGGAAGTTTCTGTCCACCCTCTTTACTTTCCTTACCTCGTCACATGTCCGCAACGTCAACAGACGACACGCAGTCTCACGGGCCCCGTGGTCATAATGTGACACCCATAGAGCTATTTTGAGTTGTCTGGAGTGGAGTGACAACATGTAATTAAGAAAGAGTGATATATCTTTATATTTCGCTAAAAACATAACACGCATCCAAGAAGGTTGAATAAATCTATAAAACGAAATTTTATGTCACCACGGTATCTCACTAGAATAGATTTATGGAAAGTTGTATACTTTTTCAGGTACACTGCAATCACAGAAACATGTCCTGGATTTATTTTCACTGTATCGCCCACACATCTGCATGGCTCTGAAGTATAAAGGATGGTACTTTTTTAGAATGTGGAGAACAATAGGTACCGCAAAATTAGATCAGTAATTTAAATTACAGCTGTCATTGGCTGCTTTACAATATCTGCCTGTAAAATGGCAATGATCTCTCTGTTTCACATCGGTATACTTGAAGTGTTCCTTGAAGACCTGACTAATTTCTGCTGTTCGAAATATTTCATCTGCCCAGTTCGCAACAATTCATTTTTTATGTATTGAGATATAGCTGTTTGCTAAACATTCCTATGCAGTTACACCTCTGTACAGCTGAAACTCTAAGTACTCATCACTAAAGTAGCAATTCTACATAGGACTCAAAACTATACGTTTAACAAATGGTGACTTTAACTGACTGTTACACAAGTTGAATTTTACATGCCGTTCCCCTGCGTTCGGCATGATACTGGTGCTGGATTTGATGTATGAAAAATCAACTAAACGTGCAACCAACTTCTCTTTGTACTGAAAATAACACAAGTAGTACCTGAATTCTACTGTATAAACATAAGGAGTAATGCTACCACTTACTAGGCTCAAAAGAATTTTTACATTACAGAAATGGTACAGTTCTGTATTTTCGACCTGCAGTATTAACAGAGTCACATGTCTGTCATGTTTACGATGTTTCGAGATATACAGTGGAACATCTTTACACTCTTCATTTTCATGTTCTTCTGTCATACCCGTAACCATTCATCCACACGCAGGGCACTGAAGGCGGACTCATTAACAGATACAATTTCACTGTTTTCTCGAATGCATGTTGACGAAGTGTTGTGCATATGAATGAGGAAAATAATTAAACACATGGTTCATGAGGGCATTTGCTGGATACAAACTAGCTGTAATTCAATACGCTGCCAGAAGCAATAATTATCGCTGGTTGACTGAACATTGCTCATGGCTTTTATTTCTGATATAATTTTTGGTAATTTTCTTTTTATTCCCACAACAAACCTGTTATTTATATTCACGGCAGTGGAAACTTACATATTTTCTTTTACAGCCCAGTTGGAATCGTGAATTTAGAAAGTTTCCAGTTTTTTTCAAAGAAGTCGTTGTGTAAGATTTATTGAGCAGGAATCACTGATGAGATGAGAGAGCCATGAAGGAGCGTTCTTGGTGTTCACATACAATTCCTTAAGGACTTGGGAAGTTTGAATTTACAGGCAATTGAGACATTTATATTGAGTGGCTGATTCAGCTCCAGCACTCTGTTGGTGAGATATGGGGGACAGGTGACAAGAAATCGTTTGAGATACTTATACTCATCGTGACTGACTATTACAACAGTGTATATACGACTTCTACTTAAGGTAAATACACACAAACACATTCAAGACTATCATCACTGGTTTTAAACAGTCTTCGATGATGTCTCATCCATTCCTTATAACTACATACAGACCTCGGCTTTAAACAACGCTAAGGGACACATTATGAGAACCTTACCGCACCACTTGTTCGCAACGTCAGCAGACGACACCCATTCTTACGGGTCCCGTGGTCATAATGTGACACCTATCGAGTTTTTTTGAGTTGTCTGGAGTGGAGTGATAACATGTAATTCGAAAAGATATGAACTGCAAGTTATTCAAAAAACTGATGCTTTGAGATATTTCTGATAGGCTTGACGTGCTTAAAATTCGCGTGTGTGCACTTTGGACTTTGCGCTACACGGTGTTACGTTTCTAAAACATGTTACGTGGTGTGCGTATTCTGATTAGTTGATATTTCCACGATTAACCAAGAAATTGCTGCTCTGCTTCCCATTTCACATTCTCGCTATTGTCACCTTTGTCTGGATGTGCACATTTGAAAAATGCTAATTGCCAAAAACATGGTTGATAATAACAGCAATCTGTGCAGTGTTTGTAACAGGAAAGTGAACTTCAGGGACGATTTGTGCAAATCTAACTATCATGTGGGTATTTACAACTCAGATAAAGTGCCTGAATGTTTTCCTGGATGTAAATGCTTTTTAAAAAAATGGTTCAAATGGCTCTGAGCACTATGGGACTTAGCTTCTGAGGTCATCAGTGCCCTAGAACTTAGAACTACTTAAACCTAATTAACCTAAGGACATCACACACATGCATGCCCGAGGCAGGATTCGAACCTACGACCGTAGCGGTCCCGCGGTTCCAGACTGTAGTGCCTAGAACCGCTCGGCCACTACGACCGGCGTAAATGCTTTTTAAAAATTGTTGCCATCAGGTAAATGTGAATAATTATTTAAGAAAGTAAACATTATTATGGTTCAAATGGCTCTGAGCACTATGGGACTTAACATCTATGGTCATCAGTCCCCTAGAACTTAGAACTACTTAAACCTAACTAACCTAAGGACATCACACAACACCCAGTCATCACGAGGCAGAGAAAATGCCTGACCCCGTCGGGAATCGAACAAGGGAGCCCGGGCGTGGGAACATTATTGTGTCCTTTACTGTAGTTTCTGTGAAATTATATGACACTTTGGTGGCAGAAATATTAAGGGCCACCCTTAACATTGCTTATGTGTTCCAGTAAGATGACAATAGAAGTAATTTAGTGTTGCGTTGATCAAAGGCTAATTCTTGACATTGTTATTCTCTACTGTTGTAAAAATTGGTCCTAAAGATCTTAGTATCAAAAAATGAACTATTCGGACCTTTTATTTGATTTTTTGTGAAGTTTCAAAGTAATATTTCTTGATCTTCCCCACAAAGTACACAATGGCAAGTCAGTGCTAGCTCATCCTAAGGGAAATCTTATTGGTAAGATTTTAATTGAAACTTTACTCCACAATTTCTCAAAACAGTCACCTCGTCTCTTATTGTTGTTTGCTGCCGAGGTTTTCATATGCAACCCTCATTACAAGGGAAGAGTCTAATACGTCTTGTCGAAACCTGCCCTGAAATATTTCATACCAGAAGAATACACCGAAAGAAACACGATGTCAAAATTTTAGCCACTAAGACACATTGCAAGTAAGTTTTAAATTATAATAAATATTTCAAAAATCGTAGCTTATCAGGCAGCTGGAGAAGTGTAAACCCCTGTTGTAGCTGTAGCAGTCAATGTTTGTGCAGGACGATGCCTACATAAGCTCGGTTGATGGCACGTCGATAAACAAATAACGTGACTCAATGTGATCGTAACTGGTAATTTCAGTTTCGATTGATAGTTACTCCAGCAAATATATTGTTCACGCTCACTATTTGCCGATTGATAGTTACTCCAGCAAATATATTGTTCACGCTCACTATTTGCTCGATTTTGCAACTCACTTGGTATCAGTTATAACTAACTGTTACTTTTGCGGTACCGCCTTACCAAGATGAAATAGGAAACACGAAGTATGCAGTTGAAATCATTTACATCTCCTGAAAACCTATACGTGAGTTCCCTTTAGTTAATTTTTTTGGATATTCATTCGAATGATGTTGACATTTTGTTAGAAATTGTAGTGCGTTAGAAGCACAGTAAATCACTCAGATGATTCCGTGAATTGTGGATCGAACGATGGTATGCTGATAATTAAAGTCCAGAACAATAATAGAGTACCCTCCAAAACAGAAGAAAACATGTACAGTAACAGGTTTCAGTGACAAAAGGAGGCCTGTAATTTCTTTGGTTAAACGAAGGAGGAATAAAACGCTTAGGTTCCAGCAGTGCGCAAAGCCGGTTTCGTTTCTTAAAATCTGAACCTGTAATGTATAAATGGAAGAAAGATTTGCATGAAGTTCTAAATAACTGTTCATAAGAGTCAAGCCACCGTGACGGAGGGAGACCTACGAGACAGTTCGCTCTAAACTCCTAGTGAAACGAACATTACTGATTTCAAGGCTTCTCCCTTCAGGTTAAACAGATTTAGAAAATTATATGGAAAAGGAAGACGCAAAATTAGGAAGTGTACCTCAAGTAAACCTGTAGAGAAGAT